>NW_024581346.1:0-12256 GCF_017639235.1 Corvus kubaryi
ATTCACCTTCCTGCCCCCAGCACAGCCCCTACAGCTCCATCCACGAGCCCCTCAGCAGTGGTTCCACCTGCTCCACACCCTTTTCTCCCATGCTGTGCAGCAATTCCCCTCCGTGGTCCCCAAAGTGTGCGTGGTTCCCATTGTGGCTTCCTGCTGTGCCATCCCTGAGCACTGCCCTCGGCTGCAGTGGCAGAAGGGTAAGGCAGGGTGAAAGCCAGCAGGGACTGCAGGGAGCTCGAAGGCAGTGGGAGCACTGGGAACCAGAAAGAGGGTCCCTGCCTCCCACCAGCTGTCCCCATCCGCACTGCATTCCCATCTACTCCGATCTGCTCGGTGATGGCCACGGTCTGGCTCGGCTGGAAAATCAGGTCAGGCTGTTGCGCTCAGGGGCAGTTCATGGTCTGGCATGTGGGACATTGGACACCTTCTTGCTGGTCCGGATGAAACCTCTCCCCTCACCCAATTTCTCTGTTCTCACTCAGCACATTTCAGCCACAGCAACCTGCTTTTGGCCACAGGTCCTAGGGAAGCAGTGGCCAGGGCAAGCTGGTCTCTTCCCTAACTGGGACCAGGGCTGAGCAATGGCCCCTGTGGCCCTTTGGGAAGTCTTGAGGGAGACAAAACACACCTTAATGCTGAGACTTGAAGGGTCCCCAAGATATTTCCATGGGAACTGTGTGCCAGAACCATGTCCAACTTGGCACCACCTGATGGGAAAAGTCTCCCAACAGACCCAGGGTAAAAGGGTGAGGGGAGGCTGTCTTGTAAGAAAATTGTCTTTTTCTTCAGTTCTTGTCATGGCTTGCCACAGTCATAAAATCCAGGCACTTCCAAAGAGAATAAAAAAATAAACAAATCATCTGTTTTTCATGCCAGTGTGCTGGGAGGCTCTGCGAGGGTAGCTCAGTATGGGCTCGGACGTCACTGTAGGGGTTACCCCGAGTGTGTGCTGGTTGTGCACATGTTGCTGTATGTGTGTGCCTGTCTCTAGCCTTGCTCTCTCTCCAGTCCTTCCTGGCTCTTCATCCCACAGACCTACACAGATTTCATGAGAGGCTGCAGGATCTGGTCCCCCCGCCCATGCCCACACACCCCTGCCTCCTCCTCCTCCTCTCTCACAAGGTACCCCCAGCTGGAGCACCTCAAGGGACGAGGGGGAATGGCTTCACACTGACAGAGGGTAGGGTTAGATTAGATTTTAGGAGGGCATTCTTCTGTGTGAGGGTGGGGAGGCCCTGGCACAGGGTGCCCAGAGAAGCTGTGGCTGCCCCATCCCTGGAAAGGTTGGATGGGGCTTGGAGCACCCTGGGATAGTGGAAGGTGTCCCTGCCCATGGCAGAGGGGGTAGATCACGATGTCTGTGAATTCCCTTCCAAACCATTTTGAGGCTCTATGATCCACAGACCCTGCCTCTGCCCCAAGCCTCCCTCCTGGTGTGCCACCCCCTGAGCGATGGCAGTGGGGTGGCAGTGATGGGCAGTGGGGACACTGGGGGGCACAGGAGGCGAGGCAGACAGGTTCCCTGCTGCTGTTGGAGCTGGTTAAACATTGTCCCAGGCCAGTTAGGTAACACAAACTGCAGCGGGGAAGAAATGAAACTGCTTGAGCAAACAAGGCGCACTTGGCAGGGCACCAGGCTGCGTGACAAAGTGCTCCCCTCTCACTGCCAGCCTGCTGGGGTTATCTATTTACGGAGAATAAACACCTCGCCCACAACCCCAAACTCGAGGGACAGCAGCCAGGAGCACAGCCGGCTCCTGCGAGACCCAGCCTGGGGCTGGGCTTGCCCCGCTCCCCGCTCTCCTCCCGGACACGCTGATGGCCACCGTGACTGGCCTGGCCCCTCCCCCGTGTGCTGCTTGTCCAGGCAGCAAGATCGACACTGTCCCTGCTGCCACCCCTCCAGCCTGCTCTCTGCAGCAGCTCCAGGAGGTCAGGGATGGAGCTGGAGCACCCTCCACTCACTGAAGCCAGCAGACACCAGCCAGGAAAACCTGTTCCCTGGGGAGGGTTACGCAAGGAACCTGACGGAGGTCTGGCTGCAGCCCAGACCATGGACTGGCTCCAGGTTCACACCCAGGGATTGGGGCCTCTCCTTGCACCACAGGGCAGCCCTGGTCGCCTCATCCCAGCGTGTATCTGGGAGCAATACAACTTCAGCCCAGCAGACTGGAAGACAAGGAAGAGAAGTCTTCTGTATGAGACCAGGCATCCCAGGTGGACCAGCAGGGCAACTCCACATATAAACAGCAGTCGAGCCCACAAAAAAGAAGTTGGGTCTGGCCCATGGGCACCTTCTGCCCCTGCAAAGCAGGTGGGTCATGCCCTTGATGTTGCTGCAGCATCTCTAGGAGGATGCTCAAGCCACCAACTTCACACTCAAGCTGAGGCCAGGCAGACTGGGAGCAATTCCAGCTGCTTCAGCCAGTACAGCTCATGGGGGACAGCCCAGGTGGTCTGTGAGAGACCTTGCTTTGAAGGGTTTACTGCTCTCTTTTGCAACGTGTCCCACTCCTGCAAGTGCAGGATGGGGGATGTTGAACGGTACCGTGGCTCTGGCAGTAATGAAGGGAACATGGGCAGATAGGACAGAGAGAATGGTTTTAAATTAATAGAGGAGAGATTTAGATTAGATCTTAGGAAAAAATTCTTCCCCATGGCGGTGGTGATGCCCTGGCACAGGGTGCCCAGAGCAGCTGTGGCTGCCCCTGGATCCCTGGAAGTGTCCAAGGCCAGGTTGGATGTGGCTTGGAGCAACCTGGGATAGTGGAAGGCGTCCCTGCCATGGCAGGGGTGTGGAATGAGATGAGCTTTATGGCCCCTACCAACCCAAGCTGTTCTAGGATTCTATGATTCTGTGATTCTATGATAACGGCTGGATCCCCCTGCCAAAAATGCATCTCAGGCTTTGCAAAGCACCTTTACTGTCTAGGCAGCAAAACCTCCCCTCACCCTCCTGCTGGTGGTCTGGCTTCTTTCCTTAGTCCCTCCAGAAAGTGGCTGAAACCACTGAGAAGGATGTGGCATGGCTTTTGCCTGGGCATCCCAGACCTGGTCCAGCTCCAAACTCAGAGGACGGGTCCCAGGGCTTTTCTCTTTGGGGGCGAGCAGGAACTGAGCAGTGCCCAGTGCCCTACATGCCCCAAATTCAGCAGGTCCTGGTGCCCAGCAGTGTTCAGAGAGACTCATTGTGGAATGCAGTGTGTGCCAGCCAGAAGCCACGCAGGGACTGCTGTTTGCCATGTTCAGGGTAGGAACATATCTGAGAGTCTGCTTGGAGTTCAACACCCTGAACTCCTTCTTGCCACCCCAAGATGTATCCTGTGGGTTGGAGAGATCATCTCAGCACCCCTGGGACAACCTCCCACCTCCTCACAGCTGGGCTGGATGGGGGAAGCAAGATGGCATTGGGCAAGAAGGGGAACATGATGTGTTTGGGCTGCTCACACTGCCAGGTCATTGCAGTCCCCTCTCCTGAGATCTGGTCCTTGATGCCACCCAGGTTTTAGAAGGGGCCAGAAAACAGCCAGGCTGGAAGATGAGCAAGCATTAATCATAGTGTAGTGCCTGTGCTGCTTCTGGATATCCCTTCATGTGTCCCTGGCCAGAGAGAGCTGAAGGTCCTCCCACGGGCTGTGACCCCCAGCCAGCTGGGGATGTTAATGTGGAGGGTGCTGAGAGAGACCCCTCCCCAGATCCCCCCTCCCCAGATCCCCCAGGGCTTTGCTTCCCATCAGCCTGCAGCTGGTGAACTCTGGCTTGGAGCCAGTGCTCCAGGAAAGGCGAGTGCCAGGGCTAGAATTCTAAAGGGTTCTCAGAGGGGCCAAGGTTTGGGAGCAGGTGTAAGATGCCCCTCCATGGGTGGCTTTGAGCCAGGCTGGGACAAGCCCACCTCACCCTGAGAAGACCCTGTGACCCTGTGCCAGGATGACCAGGCAGGTCCAGGCCACAGCAGGCAGGAGATGGTGGCAGATCACGTTCATGCCATGGTACATCCCAAGTTCTCACCATGTCTTTAAGAAAAACAAGAAAAATTACAGGTAGGTACAAAACCCCAACAAACCAACCATTTATTCATCTTATATTCCCATTTGAAATGGAGGAAACCACATGCACCTGCCGGGTGCCTGGCTCGGTTGGAGTCCCCTTCTGTGGCTGGCACAGCACCAGTCTGTGCCCTGTGACATCACTTCAGTCCAGCTGAGCATCACCACCAGCCACCACACACCCGTGTGCCCCACGATGCACACTCTCACACAGGAACATCTTACTCATGGAAAAATAGATCTGTACATTCACTCTGTGCTCTTTTTGGGTCTTACATAAATTAGAAGCTCCTTTTGGGGAAAAGGCCTGTCTCTAGACACAGCCCAGCAGCTGGGCTGGAAATGCAGCATGGCCCTGCTGTCCCACATCCTCTTCTCATTGAGGGCCTTCTGGGGCCAGGTGAAGCTCCACAATGTTCCCATCTTCTCTCAGCAGGTGCCACATTGAGAAGCTGCTACACAAAGGGGGTCTCACCCAGCCCACAGGACAGGGGGCACCTTCCTCACGGTGCAAGCAGTGAGAGGGAAGACCCCAGAGCTGGGATCTGTCCAGACACAGGTGACACAGACGTGCTGCTCCTCTGCCCAGTCGGGAGGTGGGTGACAGCAGGAGACCTGCTGGGCTCTCACAGCGGGGCTTGAAATTCTCTTCCCCTTTGCATCTGTTCAGGCTTTGAAACAGCCCCAGTCCCTGCGGCTCCAGGTGGAGGTAGGAATCCAGCAAGGGAAGTCACAGTTTGCAATAACCTACTGGAGCCAAAATGTTGGCTCTGAACACCTCGGTGCTGGCAGCCACCCGCACACACGAGCATGCCCCTGCGAGGGTCGGAGTTCCACACGCTGCATGGGGCAGCAGCTTCCAGGTACAGCTGCAGGCAAAGTTTCCTGTCAAGGAGCCCAGCTCAGGGCTGGCCCTGAGGGGCTTCTCAGACCCTGGCTCATCCAGGACTCCTACAGCTCCTTGTCCCTGTTGAGCACCTCCTCTTCCTTCCAGCCGCTGGAGTTCTTCCCAAACTTGTACACCAGCCGTCGCCCATCCACTCTCTCCAAGATCTCTCGTTTGTAGTAATATCTGCAGGAGATGGAGGTGGAATCAGGGCTCTGGATGCAGCCCCAGGCACTGAGGAGCTGCTGGAGGCCTGGTGGGCTGAGCCAGCTGTGTGGGGCAGGTGCCCCCAGGACAAAGCAGGGCACTTACCGCATGGCTCTGCTCAGCTTCTCGTAGGTCATGCTGCTGTTTTTCTTCTTCTGGCCCCAGAGCTGAGCCACTGCCTCTGAGCGCAGGAACTTGAAGACCCCTTCCCGCCGGTCCTCCCACTTCATTAGCCCCTCATTCAGCTCGGGGTGGATCAGGATGTCCCGGATGAACTCCCACAGGTGGGTACCTCTTGGGGCTGAAAGAGGAGATTGAGCTGTAAAGGAGGGAGGCTCCTGCAGGTCCTTGTACTTTGGATCTCCCTAAACGCCCCTGCCAAGGCCCATGGCCCTTCCTCCCATCACCCCCACGAAGCCAAGAGCCAAGGGCTGAAGGGTTCACATACAGTGCTTGCTCTTCCTGTTCTCCAGGCAGTCTCTGCTCTCCTTGCTGAGTTTTCGGGGCCGTCCCCGTTTCCGCTTGCCGTGTTTGCTGTCCCCTTTTTTGCTGCCTGAAAAGTGCTCTGTGCACACAGAGAGGGGCACATGTCAGGCTGGCCAGTGCATGCTGGGCCACAGCCTCCCCCTCCCTGTCCTCCTGGGGACCAGAAGTGCCCTCTTTTCAGGCCCAGGTACCAGGGAAATACCCCCTGAGAACAAGGTCGCCCCATTCCCTCCAGCCTCATTCCACCCTCATCCCTGACAGTATGCTTAGGGCAGCATGCTGTTCCTTCCCCAAACCCTACTGCTTCCTTGCATTCCTGGTAATTCCCAGTACCATCACCAGCTGGGATCAATACCAAACACTCATTTCTGTGCCCAGGATCTCTGGCTGCAGTCTTCACCCACCTGCCACCACCCACCCCTTTCCCCCAGTATGACCACTGCCCAGCTATCCCAGTCCTGCCCTTCACCCTGCTCAGTGGAGAGAAACAGAAGCAGAGCACTCAGGGAAACAGACCTTTCCCTCCCTCCCAGTGTGAGGATGGGTGTTCAGGTGTTGTCCCTAGATCACTGCCAGGTAGGATGTGCAGAACTGCCTGGGACCCAGCCCTCTCCTCCCAGCTCCTGTGTGGAAGCTAACAACTCACCATCAGGGAAGAGCTTTGATTCTGCAGGGTCAAGGTCGAGGTCACTTCCACCGGAGTCCTGAGAGTTGGGGCTGTGGGACATCACAGGCCCTGAGAGGCAAAGGATCAGGGCTCAGACCGCTGAGCATCTGGAGACTTTTCTCCTGGTTCCCACCACTTCCCCCACCACCAGAGTGCTGCAAGACCCAAACCCACCCTTGTCAAAACACTGACCTGAGACATCAGAGCTGCCTGGGGACATGGCACCCGGCAAGCAGGTGAAGTCTGTGAAAGGGTTTGTGGGCTTTAAGTCCTCCAGGGAGTCCTTGGCACAGGGATTTCCCAGCTCTGGAAGGGGCAGAGAAGGGAAGAAGGGATTAGCCTTGCTGCCATCGGTATGTGATCCCTGGGAAAAAGGCTGGGCCAGGGCCCCTCTCTTACCCAGGTGGCTGGAGTTCAGGAAGGTCTGGGAAGTCGCATCCTCTTTTTCCAGCAAATCAATGATCCAGTTCAGCTCATCAGAGGCTACAGGGGTGAAGGACTGGGATTAGCAATGCCTCTTCCATTTGAAGGGGAATAGTGCACACTGGGAGCTGAGCCCAGCCGTGCCTGGACTCTGGTCTGTGCCCCCACACCCTCCCACACAGCCCCTGCAGTGCCTGGGAAGCAGGGGATGCTGGGCTAGTGGAGAGCTCTCAGCCTCATTCCTCAAGCTGCCAGGCCTGCAGATGGAGGAGACTTTGGTTCACTCACTGATCTCGTGCAGGCGGTCGTAGAGCTCGTCCCCGAGGGGCCCAAAGATGAGGCGCATCTGGTCCCTGCTGCAGTGGCAGAGCGTGTGCCCATCCATGTTGCAGCAGGAGAAGTCGATGGAGCTGGCGTCGTACTTGTTCTTCTCCACATGGTAGCTGATCCACTCCAGCACCTGCACCTTGGTCCAGAAGTACGGGAGCTCGCTGAACCACTCCGGCTTGTCTGCAAGGGATGGAGAGCAGGGCTCAGAGCAGGCCGTGCCGGCACCGTGTGCCTCGTGTGGGCTGCCGGTGGCCACTAGACACCTGCTCTGGTCCAGTGGCGATCCTGCGGGGCACAGCAGGGCCCACACTTGAAGAGCTGTAGGACTAAAGGGTCCTTAGCGCCCTGCCCTGCAGACAGCAGTGACCCCGCACTGCCCGCACCGCTGGTTTCGGTGCCATTTGTCCTGTTGGTGCTGCTCTGCTGGGGTTTCTCATGCCCCCCTGAGCACCATCACATGATGGGCCCCCATCACCAGGATTATACTTCCAAACTCCAGCTCCTGGTGAGCCCTGGCAGCCTGTCCCCTGGCCTGTGCTGCGGGAGGAGGACAATGATTCCCCCATCTCCTGTATAAGTTACACGTGCTCCCAGCAGCCGTACCTAGGGCCACCCAGGGTCTCCTCCCACAGCCTTTTGGCCTTTCCCTGGGGAAACTGAGGCATGGTAGAAGCTGCTGACCTGTCCCAGTGGGACAAGGACCTTACAGTGCTCTTCCTAGCCAGCGGCACTGCCTCACAACTGCCCTACTGCCACTCCCCTGTCCTACCTGTGCTCTGTGTGGGGGGCTGGCTGGCGGGGAGGCTCAGCCCCAGGCTGCTGTCATCCCCGAGGTGTCCCAGCATGTCCAAGGTTGGCTGCACCTCGTCCGGCTGGTACATGGCACTGATGTAGTTAGAGAAGATGTTGCTGATCTCACACGATCCTGCCATGGAGCTCTGTGCCGAGAGATGACAGTGAGCCCCAGCCCTGTGCAGGCAGGGGGACCCAGGCCTGCAGCACCTGCAGCACCCCAGAGTCAGGCTGGGTGAGGTTGGGCCGTCCCTCCCTCCACCCATCGTTGCCTCTCAGGTCACTTCTGCAGAAATATCCACCCAGCACCTGCTGGTTGGGGCTGGGGCCTGACTCACCACCTCCTCAGGGGCCAGGAGAGAGGGAGGCTGAGCCGGAGCGAGCTGGGGACGTGGCGTCACTGTGCTTGTGAAAAGCCCTGTCCCCAGCAGCCTGGCCTCACCCTGCTGGCAGCCAGCAAGAGGTGACAGCAAGAAGGTGGCTGGCAGAGAACAGCAACACACAGCCCCTCGGTGCGTGGGGGCTACGGGCACTTGGCCACTCCTGAGCCCCATGGCACAGCCAGCTGCCCCGCTGCCCACCGCTGGACTTCAGCACCAGCGGCTCCAGTCCTCTCAACCAGTCGCCATAAGCACATCCCAAAAACTGCAGCCAGGACAGGACCAAGCCCCTGCCCGGCCCTCACAAAAAGCCAAATCGTGCTGTCTGCTTTATAAACCCTGGGGGCTGGAGGGAGCTGCCGTCCCGCTGGCCCCCGAAGGGCATCAGCTGCGGTGGGAGAGCAAACGTGGAGCGAGAAAAGACCAAAGCGCATCCCCCGGTGAGAGCGAAGGTGCACGGGGAGGAGAGCAAAGCAGCTGTCCTGGCCTCAGGGACGTCACCAGGCCTCGGCAAAAAAAAGCTTTGGTACCTTCTGTGATGGCAACTCCAGGAGCGGCGGGTAATCCAGAGAGGAGCAAGGGGAGACGGAGGCCAGGCTGGCCGCTAGCCACTGCTCATGGGCCCCGGGAGGCTGGTGCCGATGGGCAAGCCCTGCCCGTGCCTCTGCTTTTATAGCTTGGGCGGCGTAACAATCTGGCAGCCCGAGGGGAATTCCAGCCCCAAACGTTCATGCTCCCAGATCCAGGTGATTTGCATAATATGAACCACCGGGTCCCAGCCCTGAGCTGCCTTGCCGGGAAATCTGGGTTGGCCAGTTTAATCATTGTCAGAGCCCGTGCCCCACCGGTGCCCAGAGTTTCACCCACACTGCCTTCATGGGCTGTTTTCTTTGCTGCCATTTGCCAGGCTTATGTTTGTTTGCTCACAGCAGCAGGTTCGCTCAGCTCCTGCAGCCAAAAACACCCTGGGGTCAGAGCAGGCCCTGGGGCCTATGGATCCCTGCCTGGGGTTTGCCCGCAGCGAGGGAGCCAGGACACTGCCCCTGGCCACTGCCCCTGGCCACTGCCCCCAGCAGCCCCCAGGCCTGGTGGGCAGCCCAGCCCTGGTAGTCAGCAGGGGTGTGTGGGTGCCCTGGCCATGCTTGGGGCCCAGGCTGGGACTGGCACAAAGCAGGCAGAGGGTCTCAGTGACAAAGCAGGACACGCGCTGGGGACAGGACACGCGCTGGGGACAGGGCTCAGGTGGGGACAGTGGTCTTTGTGGGGGTGGAGCAGAGACCATGCAAGTGCCCGAGAATCGCTGCTCTGTCTGTCAGAATGGGTCGGGTTTTGCCTGGGGGAGGTCTGGGACAGGCTGCAGAGCTGGGACAGCCCATCCCTGCCGTGTCACACGCGCCTGGCACAGACAGACAGGCACACTCACCAGGGCAAGTGCCAAGGGACAAGGCAGGGTTGTGGGATGCATTTGGGGAATTACCTGTGGTGGCTCTTGCCCCTCTGGCTTTGGGCAGGGGTACCTGGGGCCCTTTTGAGGTCTGTTACTGCTGGGTTTAGCCCTGTGCTGGCAAGGGAGGCCAGGCCAGTCCCAGCCACAGCTGGGCACCTCTTTGCCTGGTTCTGGTACTTTGCCGAGCCAGCCACATCCATGCCCCATCGGGCTGAGGCAATGCTGGGCACTTGGGAGCAGGGCAGACCCTGGCATCACACAGCCACCTCCTTGTCACTTCAGGGCCCTTATCACTTCAAACCATCTCCTGTGACACCACAGTGGTGACAGACTGTTTCAAACATGGATCCTGCACCTTGGCACGAGGACCAGCAAGGGCAGGGGGGCTCATGTCCTGTCCCCCTTGTCACATCCCCCAGCCCCGAGGCAGGCAGGGCCCGTGTGCCAACCAGGAGGCACCGGGTCCCAGCAGCTGATCACCTACCCCAGCTTCATTCCTCCGCAGCACAGTCACGAGTGCTTGGTGCTGCCAGGCCCTTTTGTTTCCTGGACACGCATCCCACAGGGACATCCCCGTGCCAGGGAGCAGCCCTGTCTGTCAGTGCCACAGGGCAAGCCAGGGCCACCAGGGTGGGCAGACACAGAGCCTGAACATGCATCCTGCCAGGGACTGAGCCCAGGGCTCCCCCGTGCCTGGGGACCCAGCTGCCCACTGGGGAAACCTGCCTGTGGTTGGAAACCTGCCCCTGGGGAAGGCTTTTCCACCCACCGCTGCAATGCTGGTGTCCCTGCAGCAGGGTGGGACGTGCCCACATTGTGCCAGCCCCTGGGCCACAAGCCAAGCGGTGATGAGGTGGCCATGTGGCATTTGGGAGTCTCCTGCCCGAGCCACGCGCAGCCCACCCGCAGCTCTTCCCATCGCAGGGAATCTGGGGGCTGCCTGACAGGGCTGTCTGGCACAGACCACCCTGAGCACCCCTTTCCCAGGTCCCCCTTCCCTGCAGGCTGACAGTGGCACTGAGGGAGGCACCACAGCCAGTCCGTGTGCCCCGGCAATGCCACCCCCCGTGAGAGAGCTGCTCTCAGTGGGTGATACCCTCAGCCTCTGATGTGTGCCTGGCATGACAGGAGCCCTCCAGGTCCTTCTGTGACGCAGCCTGCCCCTTCCTTCCCCTGGGGTTTGGGAATCAGGAGGCCAGTGGATCTGAGCAATCCTCCCCAAGCCCCTGCGGGTACCCTCCAGCTTTCCTGCCTGCAGGAATGCCCTTCCTGCCCCTTTGCCCACTGATGTGCCACAACCTGGGCCCTATAATGGGCCCTGGGGAGATCGCCATGGGCAACACTCCCTGGAGATGCTGAAGCACTGTGCTGGGAGCTTGGGAGGGCATAAGCCTCTCCTGAGGTGTCCCCATGGACTCCCCAGAGCCACAGGGCACAGCAAGGTGCAGAATGGTGCCCATGGGACCCTCCCCTGCCCAGGAGCAGCCGCAGCCCTGATGGCTCTGAGCAACTCCACCTTGAGCATGAGGATGGGTGGCACAGGGCTGCCAGCATCTCATCGCCAGAGCTGGTACCTCCCAGGGCTGTGTCCCTGCTGTCCCCTTGCTGCTAGCCCAAGCTCCCAGTGCACCTTCAGGCACGTGGGGTGCATGGCACAGGGTGCTGCCAGCCCAGGCTTGGCATCTTGCTGCAGCAAGAAAGAGGTGGCCATGAGTGTGGAGTGACATGGTGACTGGCAAGAAAAAGCGTCTGTGGTGCCACGAGTGGCTGAGACGCCAGGTGGGAGCAGGATGCTGCGGTGTCACCTGCCCTGCCAGGGGTAGTTGGGCCCATGACACCCCCAGGTGTGTAACCCAAGGCAGCACCATGGTGGCTGTTGGTACGGAGGCTCACGCACAGGCGACAGCCATGTCACAGGCTGAGGGTGATGCAGGGCATGGTGCTGGGGGCTGGGATACCCCTGGGCACTGCCAGCCCCGAGACACCTCAGAGCTGCCTGCCACTGCTCAGCACCAGCCCTGCAGGTGTGTTTGAAACCCAGGCTGCAGCCCCAGGTTCTCAGAGTAGGGGGTGCCCAGGCAGGGGGCAGGGTTTGCGTGGGAGTGATGGCATCTGGGGGTCAGCATGGGCACAGCCCCGAGGCTGGCAGCTCCCGCTCAGCTGCTCTGTCTGACCAGTTCAACCAGTGCCGGCTGGCTGGAAAAGAGAAAATGGAAGCTGCAGGAGCTGAGCCCGGCCCTGAGGGGTTGCGGGTACAGGTCGCTGTCCCCCTCCCCACCCTGGAGGGCACCACCACACACTGGCACCGTGTCACACATCCCCCCACTGCAACCCACCCTGGCAAGGCCCCTGCCGGCCTCACCTCCCAGCATCTCCCCCAAAATCTCCCACCAGCAGGACCCTGCACTCTCCCGACATCCCCCATCCCACAGGGCCCTGCACTGCACCCCCTTCTCCCCAGCGCCCCCCAGCATCTCCCCCCACCCCCTCAGGACCCCGAACCTCCCTAGAATCTCCCCCCACCCCCGGCAGGACCCCGAAGCCCCCCCCATCATCTCCCCGCACCCCCGGCAGGACCCCGAGCCCCCCCCC
>NW_024581346.1:12656-26610 GCF_017639235.1 Corvus kubaryi
TCTATCCCTCCACCTCTCTCCGCCCTTCTGATCTGGTCGCGGCGACCCCCCCCCGGAGCCCCAAGCCCCCCCCCGGATTCCCCCCCCACCCCTTGGCAGGACCCCGACCTCCCCCCCGTGTCCCCCCGTGTCCCCCCGGCCACGCTCCCGGCGCCGCTGTCCCGCAGCCAGCGCTGCCCTCTGCCGGCGGCCCCGCGCCACTGCCCCGCTCGCAGCCCTTCCCCTCCCCTCCCCTCCCCATTACAAAGTCACCGAATGGTTTGGGGCGGGAGGGACCTTTAAGGGTCCCCCTGCCATGGGGAGGGACACTTTCCACTCCCCCGGGCAGGACCAGAAGGGCTGCTGCCACAGTCCTCCCTCCCCATCTCTCCCCCAGCCCCTGGGCCAGGCACATGGGAGCAGGAGGGGATGGGAGGCTCCTGGCTGTGCCCTTGCCCTCCTCAAAGCCACCTCTCTGCTCCGTCCCTTCATGTCAGGAACATTTTATTTGCAAAGACAAAAAGGCAAGAAACAAACACAGCCATTGAAAAACGTACAGCAGGAGACCACAATAACTTACACTATTTACAGGAACACACCAAGGTATAAAATACACGCACACATCTCGTGCTCTGACAAACCCAGCCCGGGGCCGGGCTGCACAAGCCCACAGAGACAACACCAGCCTTCACAGAGCTGGCCTCTGGAAAAAGCTCCGAGTGTGAAAAGGCATCTGCTATTGTGCTCCTTGTGCGGAAAGGAGTGATGGAGCAGGTGACACAGTGCTGCAGCTGCCCCAGCCTTGTGTGGGGCTGCACCTGGGGGTCCCAGGCCAGGTGGAGCAATTGGCAGGAACCAGGGCAGAGCTGTGATGGATGAGGGGACAAGCCCTGGGGCAGGAGGAAGGTGCAGGGCTGTACTTTTCTGGGAGCTGGGTCTGTGCTGGCCTCTGTCCCAGTTACAGCTGGAGCACCATGCAGCACCTGGAGGGGCTGGGGGTCCTCGTCCCTTCCCAGAAGGGCGAGGGGGGCTCAGAAGGGCATGCAGCCTGCAGGGGATGGTGAAGCTCCAGGGAGCCTGTGGAAAGCAAGTTGGAACCCTGTGCTTCACAGGGGTCATACCTGGGCTCTGTTCAGCGTGGGGCAGGGGAGGGACTGGTGTGGGGCACTGGGAGAGCTCCCTGGGAAGCAGGCACTGGTTTTGCAGCACCAAGGCAGGAGGCAGCATCTGAGACCCCAAGGCAGCTGTGCTCAGAGGTGGTGGGGAGGAACAACGCACCTGGGGGGGACAGGATGGGAGCCCGGAGCTGCCATTCCTTGCAGCTGGCCAGCCCATCCTGTGTCATCAGGGCTGTAGGTGACAGGGAGGGGACACCGCCCAGGGGGGGCTCACAGTGGTTTGGGGATCCAGTGCTTTTAGGCTCCTGACACTTTTCCACCCCTGTTGTGCAAAGCTCAGCTCTGGGGCAGCCCTGCAGCCTCCACAGAGCCTGGAGCTGGCCCCTGTGTGCTGGGGTTGAGGAGACCCCCAGAGCGAGAGATAGGCCCTGGGGAAAAAAGCATAACCCAGCAGCTGGAGGAAGGACTGCAGGTATGATCACACCCTTGTCACAAAACAAGGTGCCCAAGGGCAAAGTGCATGGCACGAAGGCAGCTCCAAACTGTCCTTGCCCTGAGGGGCTGTCAGAGGGGCTCTGAGACCACCAGAGGGGACTTCAGTGGTGCAGCAGGGCCCCTGACCCCTGAGGGAGCAGCCAGCACAGTGCAAAGGGATGGAACAGCTCACCCACGGCCACCGGCAGGCACAGAGCCCTCATCCCAGCTCAGCTCCTCCTCAGCTGTCTCAGCCCATGGTCCCAGTCTGAGCTCTGAAGCGTCAGAGTCCAAGGGGCCGCCCCTCCTACACCCAGCTGTGTGTGGGGACCTTGTGCTTTACTGTTTGGGAGGACCTGCACCCCAAACTGACAGGGTGGCTCGGAGCTCCCCAACCTCCCTGTGCCAGGGCAGCGAGGTCTGGCCCAGGGCAGCCCCCACCGTCAAGCTGGGGACAAGCTGGGGACTTCAGGGCTACCCTTGTTTACGTTCAGTGCCTGGGACTGAATCTAGACACAGCTACGTTTCCTAGGAGTGAAAAATCAAACATCACACACCAGAATCAGCTTCTCACAGACCATGCCCAGCTTGAGCAGAGGCTTGTACAGCACCGAGTCCCTGCTGCCCTGCAGCTGCAGCAGGCTCTGGAACACGGTGGCTGGAACCAGCCCATTCCAGCAATGTGCTTTGCACAGACATTTCCCAGTCAAGAACTTCATCACATCTACAGAGAATATCTGTGAGAGCAGAGGAAGAAACACGGGCTGAACTGAGCCCTTCAGAGTTCCCTTTCCACCCTTCTGCGGGACAAGATGGGAAGCACATCCAGGCTGCCAATCAACCGAATAACCAAGGGCAACACCACAGATCCTCGGACCAAGAATCCCACTAGAAATGGGAGCAAAATCTCAGTGTTGCCACTGCACTGGGGGATCCCACTGCACAGGTGGGAACTGGCAGTGCAGGGGATGCCAGCCCTGCTGCCCTGCCCAGGAGGAGGCAGGGAGGGGAACACAGGGGGGTAGCTCAGACATGCAAGGCAGGAGTGAGGCCACCAGTCCCCAGGATGAATTCAAGTGTCAAAACCGTAACAATAACAATAATT
Source organism: Corvus kubaryi (assembly GCF_017639235.1). Lineage (NCBI taxonomy): Eukaryota > Metazoa > Chordata > Aves > Passeriformes > Corvidae > Corvus > Corvus kubaryi. The sequence goes on from NW_024581346.1 coordinate 15,333, forward strand.
AAGAGAATAAAAAAAAAAGACTTACACCACAAACTCCCCACCCCATCCCCAATACGAAACCCAATGACAACAGCACCCAGCTTGCACCGTGAGGTAGCTAAACCAGATCAACACCCAAGACATGCTCTTTTGCATGAGAAACAGCAGCCCACACAGGTACTGAGACCTACACACACACACACACACACACACACACACACACACACACACAGCTATGGGATCACAGTCACCCCTGTCCTGGTTCCAGCCAGGACAGAGTTAATTTTTGCAGTAGCCAGGAGGGGATGTGGCCAGAACCCCTTCTGTACCACCTCACGTCATTACTGGGGCAGGGGGACCGGAGTCTCTTCCAGGGAGAAGGGATCTCTTCCCATCCGGGTAGCACGTGCTGCAGTGAACATTTTGCATGCGATTCGCTCTCTCTTTTGTACACTTTTGTTGTTAATATTGTTGCTGGTAATTTGTTTTCATATCTCATTGCTGTTTCCAGTAAACTGTTCCTATCTCAACCTGTGATTTTTACTTTTTGTGTCTCCAGTTCTCCTCTCCGTTCCACTGCAGGGAAGGAAGGAAGTGGGGGGTAGTGGGCAGCACATGGCTGTAGTGGGAACACTAAATTGGGCAATACCATTCCTAAACCACAACAGCTTTTTTTGGCATCCAAGGCAGGGCTGGAATGGTCGAGATAACAACAGAACTGCCCAGAGTGGGCTGGAAACAAATTTGATCTAAACATCTTCTGTATTAGGTACTGAGCCAGTGGTCACAATGTGGCTTGGTCTGCTCATGTGGGTACCTAACCCTGTAAATATTTCTGTGTGTTCCCATCACAGTGCTCTTCCTCAGAGCAGGGAGAGGCATCAGGATTGCTCTGTTGATGTACTGTGGGATATCAGTTTATGACATGATAACATCAAGGGCACTGAGGGTCATTTGGGATGTGTCTTGAGTGTTGCTCTTCTACCCTTACATTGGGCACTCCTTTGGGAGTCCATTAACAATCATAACCAGCCTGTGGGGGGAACAGGGGAGGATGACTTCGCCCAGTTTTTCACCCACTTTTCCTCCTTGAGGCCTGTTAAAACAGCTTTTGAAGTTCTGAATTCCCTTGGGATGTTAAGGAAATCATATTCTTGCCAGGTCTCCTTAGTGAAGTCCACATCATCTTTGGAGTCAAGAGAGATTTCTAGGGAGGTTATTCAGCAATCTGCCCTGATGGGGAATAGTCAAGACTGGCATGGAATGTGGGAGAAAATGGGCCACTTCTGGAAGAAATTCTCTCCTCCAGTGGTTTGGAAACTCCCCCTGAACAAGTACAAGACGCTGAAAAAGTGACAGAGTATTGGCAAGGAGAATGCCGGGGCAGCTCCAGAGAGGAGCGACTCATTGCAGTGTGCTGGGCCCTGGTTAGCATTTATCAGACACTGCTTTTCACTAGACAGCAGAGCAACAGGGACCATGGCCAAACTGCAGCTGCACCACGGGAACAACCCGTGCTGGGAGCAGAAGAAGAAATCCAAGACCAAATCAGTTTGCACAGAGAGGGATATAGAGGAAGCAGGGCCCTCACAACAGGAGGAAGAGGCAGGGCTGGAGATAATCACCCAATCCCCATCCCCAGGTGAGCTGCGATGTGAAAAGATTTCAGCTGCCAGCTGGGTTGAGCCCCTGGTGACCCAACTGCTCCAACGCTGGGAAACTACAGCCAACGCTGTGGAACCGGATGGTAGAGAAGCCGAGTAACTGGGATCCCTGTCCTGGGATGTGGGCATTGACAGGGGGACTGGGAAGAGGACAGAAACTCTCAGCCTCTGGACGTGACTCCTGTCAAGCATGAGGGAAAGGTCTTCTCCCAAGGATGATCGAGTAGTGCACCCAAGCAGATGGAACGCCGTGGAGAAGGTACCCAGGACCTGAGGGAATTCGCTGTGTTAGAGGGAGTCCATAGGGATTCCAATAACCAACAGTCCCCTGTAGGTGCAGATGAGGTCCAGTGCACACAGTCCACGTGGAGGAAGGTTGTACAGAGCACAGACTCATTGGCTCTGATGTCAACAGAAGGAGAACAAACAGTGTTAGAGGTGGCTCCCCAACTCTGATGACGATCATCTTTCTTCCTTCCTACCAACCTGTGTCTCAACTGTGTAAAAAGACTATCTAAGCCCGTGGACCAGCCCATGGACTGTGGACTGAGGAAATGTCCCACATCACACCAGCACGGACCAGAGAGGGGACACACCACAAGGCAACCTATGGTTTTACCTGCATGACTATGCAGAGGACAAGAGGAAGTGGGATGGAAAACCCACCTCTGCCTCGGCAGCATGGGTGTGTGAGCTGAGAGCAAAAACAACAACTGCAGGAAACTCTTCAAGGATTAATGCCGCTCTGGTTTCCAGTGGGCACGTGCTCAGACAGAATAAAAGGGCCAATGTCACTTCTGATCCTCCTGAATGCACCTTCAGTTCACATCTGCAAGAAGTGAGCAGTGAGGACCATGAGGAGAACTAGAGGGGCCCTGCCCCCAGCCAGGTGGGGAGAGCAGCAACGGGATCTGTCGGACTGTGTGGATCCACGGCCCGGCACAGCAGAGCCCCACGGGTGTAAGGCTTTAGCACAACGTACCCTGATGCCCTTGAGGTACACAGGGGCAGGATCCATTTCTTCTCTTCTGGGGAGGGGGGGTCTATTCTGGTCAGGAAAACACAGCTGCAGCCAGGTCAGGGCTCCAGGGTGAGTGATCTGCATGTGAATCATTCTCTCTTTTGTACACTTCTGTTAATATTGTTGCTGTTTTACTGTTTGTTTTTTATCTCACTGCTGTTTCCAGTAAATTGCTCTTATCTCAACCTGTGATCTTCATCTTTTGTGCCTCCAATTCCCCTCTCCACCCTGCTGGGGATGGGGGTGTGAGTGGTGCATGGTTTTAGTGGGAGCACTAAACTGGAGAATACTATTCCTAAACCAGGACACCTCTCACTTCAAACTCCCCCTGCCTTAGGGTGCTGCTGCCCCAGCATCAGCTCCCTCCCTTCACGGGCTGTGAGAGCCTTGCAGCTCCTCAACACGCTGCTGGCCACAGCAGCAATAGAGGCTCAGCATCATCCAGGACTGGTCACTCAGGCCTGGAATACTCAACAGGCACTTACAGCCTGCACATGGGAAGAAACTGGTGGCAAAAGGCAAGGCAGGTCTGACCCCAGGTCCCCCAGAGACACCTTCACCCACGGCAGCAGGGAGCAGGAAGGCTTCAGGGCAGGCACTGGAGAGCTCAGAGCAGACACAGATTCACACACGACACCTGGCTACAGCCAAACACACTCTGCCACAGACCCCCCCATACACACACAACCCCTCCAGCCAGGCAAGGGATAAACCAGCTGAGGAATGAGTGCAGAAACCCTCTCCAAGACAGGCTTGGGGTGGGGGGACACCTTCCCCAGCCCCCCATGTGTGTGTGCTACTGGGTGGTGAGGTCCCTGTGCATTTTTGGCTGCACCCTCGGCTCCACAGGTCACACGGGATGGATGGGCTCCTCTCCTCAGCACAGTCATCAGGCCTGGCTGGGCAGGGCTCAGCCACAATCACAGGGGGGGCAGCGACTGTCCTGGGGAGGGTTACACACACACTCACACACACACACACAGGTACCATTTACCCTCCAACAAGGCAAGCCAGTAGGATGGAACTTTTCCCAAAAAAAGGCAACCCCCCTCCCCCATCAAACCAATAGAGATGCTCCTGTCTTTCATGATGCAGAGGAATCCCCCCACTCCAGCCAGAATACTTCGAACAAGGCCTGGTGGCAAATGGGGCTGGTCAAGGTATCACTGTGGTTGGAGAGAGCAGAGGGGAAATGGTCTGTGCTTTATGGGGCAGGCCCTGGAGCCCCTGGCCTCCAAGATCCCAGTTCAGTGCTGGTGGGATCACATGAAGAAATCCTTAAATTTGAGTTCAGGTGCTGCTTCTTCTGTGACAAAAGGGAAAGGAGAGCGTGTGAGGCAAGAACACCCATCCTGGGGTCTCCTCAGCCATCCCACAAGAGCCCTGGGTGGCCCAGGGCAGGACAGAGCAGGGGATGGTCCAATGGGCCATAGGAGAGATGGAGGAAAGCTCCAGTGTGAGACCAGGGCCTTACCAGGCCCCCCCCTTGAACAGGAGAGAGACAGGAAGGAGCCTGCAGAATGTACGTCCTTGGGGAAACACTCCTGGATGGAGCCCCCAGACCCTCAGGGAGATGAGATTGTGCAAGATCATCCACTGCAGGATTGTCCTTGGAGCACAGGGGGAATCAGGGGACTTGTGCGAGATCAGTGTGTGCAACCCCCTCCTCACTGTGCTCCTGCCCCAGCGGCTGCTCCGTGCCTTGCTGGCTTCTCTCTGTCCTTGGATCCATGCGGGCCAGCAGGCCCAGCCTAAGCAAGCTCCAATCCAGGCAGAGGTCTGAGGGCAGAACCTAAGGGAAGGACAGACAGAGCCACAGCAGTGGGGTGACAAATCCTTGGCTTTTTTGCCCTGTAACCTCCATTCTTGCTTCCTTTCTCCAACCCAAGGGGGTTAACTCGCTGCAGGAACCCACCACAAACCTGTGATGGGGGTCACGATGTCCCGAGCAGGGCTGAGCAGCCCTTCCCACTGCAGAGCAGGCTGGGCACATGGGGAAGAGCCCAGAGCCATGGGGCAGTTGAGTTTACAGCTGGGGTTTGGAGAATGTCGAAGGGAACTGCAGCAGGTCTGTCTGGAAGTTGCCCGATGGAGATCTTCCCAGGCTTGCCGTGCCTCATGAGATGGGACATGGCAAAGGAGCGTAGAGGTGCACCCCTCTGACCACTGGGGACAGGTCCACAGAGGACAGGGAAGGCCAGGAGTACCAGGAAATCCTTCTGTAGCCCCCACAGCAGAGGCGTCCCACGAGGAATGGCTCCAGAGAAGCACCCTCTGTGTTGCGGTCCTGGCCAGCAGACACCAAATGTCCTCGTGGAGTGGAGAAAGACTCCTGCAGGAACCAGCCCGGGAGCAGCACAGCATGGCAGAGGCCACATGAGCCCACAGTGGCAGGAGGGAACTGGGTGTCTCTGAGAAGGAGTCAAGGATCTCTGACCCCCAGAAGTCCTCACAGCAGGATGGGTGGGAGGAGGGATGAAACATTTCCTGTTCACTGGAGAACCATCGAGAAACCTCCGCAGGAGGGCAGGTGGAGCTGCTGGTGCCCCACAGAGCTGCTTCCTCGCAGGAGCTGACAGCGCTCAAAGTACCAGATGCAGCATTGTCCACCTCGCTGGGTCAGGCACAAAGAAATCCCTGTCCTGGGCTGAGCTCCGGGAGGTGACTGAGTCCTGATAGCAGGGGGGCACCCTGACCTTCACCCTGCCCCCACGCCTTCCAGTCTTTCTGCAGTTCCTAGTTTGACCCCGCAGGCAACCTCCTCCCACTCCAGAGCTTCACTGTCAAGTCGCTGAGGAACAAAGGTGAGAGGGACAGCATGACCCAGGGATCGGGGCAGGAGCCCCACGGACACTACACCAGAGGCACCACGAGGGAACACGCTCGCTCCCCCTTCCCCCGCCACGGCAGCATGCAGCCCCCCCAGACTTCCAGGCCCTTTTCCCTTGGCAGGAGTTTGTCCGATGCACTTTGGGGAGAAGGCAAGCCCAATGGGGCTCGGCCTCCAGCTCACCCCACTGGCAGCAGCTGGGACAAGGGGAAGTGGTGACCTCCAGGGCTGACCCCACACCAGGACTCCTACCCGCCTTGAACGAGCTCCACCTAGGTCCCAGCAGTGATATCCAGGGAGCTGCTTTGCTCCTGGGGCATGGGCTGATTTGGGGGTGGCTGCTGACTCCCAACCCACTATCCATGCAAAGGCACGGGCAGGCCATGGCTTCCCACAGAGTTGCCAAAGTAGATGTGGGAAGGAAAGAAAAACAAAAAGCCAGTGAAACCAAGGCAGGGCTATGACTGGGACAAGGGGGAGAGTCCATTCTAACAAAGACTTATCAAGTGGGGAAAAACGCAGAATAGTTTCATACCGTGAAGAAGCAGCTCAGACCGGAGAGAGGGGGGGGGGAGGGGGAAGAGAGAGAGGAGCAAAAGCAACAGTGAGAGGGACAGAGGGAGGGAGAGATGGAGAGAAAAGGGAAGGAGGGACGGAAGAAGAGCATATGAGCAAGAGAGTCAAAGAGCAGGAGGGTCAAGGCAGACTAGTAGCACGGCCCTTTATGGCAAGGACGCGTCGTGGAAGGCAAGGGGTGAGCCCAGGCACGTAATTCCATAACTTTACCCGGCAGTCGCTGTGGCACAGATGGGAAGTGGGGAGAAGGAGAGGCAGAGAGAGACAGAGAAAAAGGAAGGGAGAAAAGGGACATGGTCGAAAAGAGGATATCAGAGTCTTGCTGCCGAAGAGCTCCCCGAGAGCAGCAGACAATGCCCAGCCCCGAGGGAGAGGGGTCCCTGCGTGGGGAGTAACCCAGGGCATCACCAGAGCGTGGGGGGGGCTGCCCAGGGACAGCTCTTGGCACTGCGGTGGGCAGGCCGTGCCGTGGGCAGGCTACAGCGGGCAAAAGGAGAGGAAGGAGCAGAGGGACTAAAAAGCTGCAAGACTCCCTCCCCGCTCCCTGCTCACCCAGCACACACCCACCCAGGCCCAGGGGCGACGGCTCAAACCCAGGGTCTCCCCCTTCCCAGGGGCCGTGGGGGCAGAACGTGCGAGGCTCACCTGGAGGCAGTGAAGATGTGCTTTGAGTTGGTGCAGATGGCGTTGATGGGGCTGTCGTGCCCCTTGATCTCCCCGACCGGGGTGAAGGTGTCCACGTTCCAGACTTTGATGACGCCTCCTCGGCAGGCGCTCAGCACCATGGGGCGGCCGGGGATGAAGGCCAGGGCACAGACCCAGTCTTTGTGGGCATTGGGGATTTGCTGTAGGTACAGGCACAGAGCAGAGGCCGTGACCAACCTCACCTGCAGCCCCACGAGCAGCCCCATGCACCCAGCCTGGGTCCTCAGGCCCTCACTGACACCCTGGGACTGACTGGGACCGTGCAACTGGCGATGCCCAGTTAGCAGCCAAGGGTATGGACTTGAAAGTCATGGCTTGGCTTCTCCCCTGGGCAGGAGACATCAACCCAGAATTCAAGGTGGAACACAAGCCCCCACATTGCAACTGATGCCACAGCCTGTCTGAAGGAGAGCTGGCGATCCCAAGCACCCTGCTGGACAACTGTGGGGGCACAGCACACCCACACATGGCCCAGGACTGGGAGTGTGCTCCCTGGTGAGCTCCATGCAGGACACTGGCACGAGGTTCCTGGACAACCCCCCAGGCCCCAGCAGCAACACCCCTGTGCCCTGTGTCACCACAGGACCTGTGCTCTGCTCCCCTCCAGACCTGGATAAGTTCCTGCTGCTCCAGATCCCACTTCTTGATGCCGTTGTCCCTGGAGCCGCTGAAGAGGACATCTCCCTGGATGGCCAGGCACTCGATGCCGTCGTAGTGAGGGGGCTCGAAGTTGTGCGTGGGGCCAATATTGCCCACCATGCCCTCCGAGAGCTCAAACACCTGGGGAAGGTATTGCAGCAGGTAACAGGCCACAGATGGCACTGGGGACAGAGCTGGCCCTCTCCTGGGGAGTTTGGCCACCACCCTCTGTGTTCTAGGCTCAGGGCACCTACAGTGATGCTGGAAAGGGGACTGGGCATTGGCTGCTGGAGGCTTTTTGGGACTGAGGGTCCTGCCACAAGCAGAGATCTGCCACCAGGGACAGCCCCACTCTGCTGCATTTTACTCATGGTGAGCCTTCACACTCCTCAGGAGCCAAGCTGAGAGCTGAGTGGGACCCTGTCTCACTCACTGTCTCACCACCCCTCCTCACTTCCCTGGTGACAGCTCTACTTCAACCTGCTGAAACCTGACAGGAAGGGACAGGCTCCTGCTGTGCTGGAGCTGTGACAGAGTGGGCACAAGGCATCTTTATCAGGGGGTATTATCGAGGAGAACAGGGTGAGCTGCTCATCTGGGTTGGCCATCACATGCAAGTCCCAGCCATGGAGTCTGATGCATGAGAGAAATGCAACTTCTTCTCCAAAGGTGCATTGTGGACCAAGCAAAAGGCAAGATTTAGGAAAAGGAAACAAGTGAAAACCTCACATGCAGAGGTGAAAACAGAATCTGGGCTCAGCTTTCAGAAGGAGAGAGGAGTCAGGGGTTGCCAACATCTGGGCTTCCCTACAGGACTGGGGGTGCTGCTCCTCAGGGGGGAGAGTACCTTGACGTAGTGATCTTTGGAGCCTGTGACCACCAGGTCGTGGTTGCTCGCCGTCTGGTTCACCGTGAGACACATCACCGGCCCGATGTGGCCACTCAGCTTCCCCACGGGCTGCAGCCTGGGTTCAAGGGCACAGGTCAGCCCCTCCTGCGTGCTGGAGCTCATCCAAAGGGCCCTCCCAAGCACAGCCTCCCCCAGCCCTGGAGCACCTCAGGAGGGGTTGTTCCCTTCGGGGGAGAGTGGGCAGGGAGACCCCATTCCCTGTGATTCTGGGGGAGGATGGCAGCCTCGGAGTGTGCCAACATCTGGCTGCAGCCTGAGAGTGTGCCAACATCTGGCTGCAGAGCCCAGGCTGCAGCACAGGGTTCGCAGCCCAGTGCCCACTGGGCAGGTAGGAGGACAAGGCAAAAGCAAGGCACTGCTGCTCATCCCACTTGCCTTTTCCCTTCTGCTAAGCTCTGCCCCGTGCACAGAAAAACCCCCCACCCCAAGCAGCTCCAGTGCTGCTCATCTCCCCTTGGGTCCCATAGGAAGGGGTCCCGAAAATCCTTATTCCAGGCAACTTCCATTGTGAAAAAGGCTTTCACATTCCCCAGGAGGATCATTTCAGGCCCCTCTGAGCAGCCAGTGCCCACCTGGCACCCGTAGGATGTCCTGCCCACGCCAGCACTCCCCTCACCTGCTCAGCTCCCAGACGCGGACGGAGTTTCCCGCAGCGGCGTAGAGCGTGGTGCCCGTGGGGTTGAGCGCGATCTGGTTGATCTGGTGCTCCCCCTGCACGCTGGTGACAGTGCGGGTGGTGGTCCCAGCACACGCGTCCCCAGAGATCACCTGGCCAGAAGATCTGAAGCAGGGAGGGTTCAAAGGGGGAGGATGAGTGGAGACCAGAGCCACTGAGGAACCACCCGGGGCTGTTGGCTCCAGGCTGGCACAGCTGGGTCCCACCCTGAGGAAAGGCCCTGCAGGTATCCCTGTCTTTCTGGCCACAATGGGACCAACAAGAGCTCTGTCCCACAGACCAGTGCCCGGCCTGCAGAGGCAGCCAAGGATGTAGGGTCTGTGCGTGACTCAGAGCATCCTGCCTGGGTTTCCACCTGAGGGCCACTCTGCTCTCCTCCCATGCCTCTCTGCTTCCCACAGGAAGAGCTGCTGAGTGCTGGCATCCAGCACAGGGAAGCAGAGGTCTTGGCCTCTGTACCATGAGAGAAGCACCTTCAGGCTGAGGCAGATGAGCAGAGGCTGGATGGAGAAAGGAGATCTGTGCCAGAGCTAGTGGGTAACTCTGACCTACCATCCTGTCCTAACCTTTGAGTCCTACTCCAGACTGGCAGCCACAGCTGCAGTCTGTCCCATGCTCCTTTCTGGTCTGCACAGGGATCCAAGTTTCCCACTGAAGTGCCTGTGATGTGCCCAGCCACGATGCAGTTTGGGGCTGTGCCCCCCTGCTGGAGCTGCCAGCTCTCCTGGCCACCCCCAGAACAGCTGCAAGATCTCTTCAAAGCTCCTGACCCTTAACAAGGGCAAGCACAGGATTCTGCAGCTGGGACACAGCACCCCTGGTTGTGTGCATACAGCAGGGAATGGAGGCTGGAGAGGTGGGAAAGGACCTGGGGATCCTGGTCAACAGAAAGTTCAGTGTGAGTCAGCAGTGCCCTGGCAGCCAGGAGGGACATCCATGTCCTGGGAGGCACCAGGCACAGCTGGGCAAAGGAGGGGATTGTCCTGCCCTGCTCTGCGCTGGGACAGCCTCACCTCAAATCCTTGGTGCAGTTTTGAGCACCACAATATAAAAAAGACATTGGAGAGCATCCTAAGGAGGGCCACGAGAATGGTGAAGGGTCTGGAGGGGAAGCCTCGTGAGGGGCAGCTGAGGTCACTTGGTTTGTTCAGTGGAGACTGAGGGGAGACCTCACTGGGGCCTTCAGCATCCTCACGAGGGGCAGCAGAGGGACAGGTACCAATCTGTTCCCTCTCATGACAAGTGACAGGACCCAAGGGAATGGCTGGAGCTGAGTTGGGAGATGTTTAGGTTGGATATCAGGAAAAGGTTCTTCCCTCAGAGGGTGGTTGGGCACTGAACAGGGAATGGGCACAGCTCCAAGCCTGTGTGAGTTCAAGAAGCATTTGGACAACGCTCCCAGGCACAGGGTAGGATTGTTGGGGTGTCTGTGCAGGGCCAGGAGGTGGGCTTGATGATCCTGGAGTCCCTTCCAACTCAGCCTATTCTGTGACTTTATGACCCTGAGTCTTTGCTGCAGGAGGTCCCCATGAGTTCCCTCACCCCAAACTCTCTCCCAGCCTCCCTGTTCCCTAAGGAAGCAGCACTGCAAACTGGCACTAAAGGAGCTGTGTCTGGCCATGTCCCCTGTCCCTGCAGGTTCTGGAACTGGTTTCTGCAAAGTCAGAGATGCCCAGAGTGCCCCAGGTCCCCCAAAGCTGCACGTACGTGAGGGTGCGGATGCACCGGGCCGAGTCGCGGATGTCCCACACTTTGATGTACGACGTGGACACGGTGAACACCAGCCCCGTGTGGCTGCAGTACTTGATGGAAACCACATTGTTTGGGTGACCCTTGAGAGAAGCGATTTCTTGGCCTGTCACCAGGTTCCACATTTTGCAGCTCCGGTCTGTGGGAGGAAGAACATGCCCAGGAGTGTTGGGGGTGTCTCCTGCAAGGGCATGGTGGCCTGGGGACAATATGAGCATCTCCCCCCCACTCACAGGGCCAGAGGAAAGGAGCCAGCCAGCCCCAGGGCAGGACAGGGCAAGGCAGGGCTCAACACTGAAGACAGGGATGTAATGCCCAACACCTCCCACATTCCCAGTGCCAACCTGCTCCCACAGCATCTGCATCTTCCCTGTCCCCTCTGCCCATCACCCACCTTTGGACCCAGTGAAGAGCAGCTCGTCGGTGGCATCCAGGCAGAGCACAGGCTTGGTGTGTCCCTCTGCCACCGAGACACACTGCAGGGGGGGCTGTCCGGGCGTTCTTGGTGCCACCCACTGGGTTAATGATG
>NW_024581347.1:0-12255 GCF_017639235.1 Corvus kubaryi
ATTCACCTTCCTGCCCCCAGCACAGCCCCTACAGCTCCATCCACGAGCCCCTCAGCAGTGGTTCCACCTGCTCCACACCCTTTTCTCCCATGCTGTGCAGCAATTCCCCTCCGTGGTCCCCAAAGTGTGCGTGGTTCCCATTGTGGCTTCCTGCTGTGCCATCCCTGAGCACTGCCCTCGGCTGCAGTGGCAGAAGGGTAAGGCAGGGTGAAAGCCAGCAGGGACTGCAGGGAGCTCGAAGGCAGTGGGAGCACTGGGAACCAGAAAGAGGGTCCCTGCCTCCCACCAGCTGTCCCCATCCGCACTGCATTCCCATCTACTCCGATCTGCTCGGTGATGGCCACGGTCTGGCTCGGCTGGAAAATCAGGTCAGGCTGTTGCGCTCAGGGGCAGTTCATGGTCTGGCATGTGGGACATTGGACACCTTCTTGCTGGTCCGGATGAAACCTCTCCCCTCACCCAATTTCTCTGTTCTCACTCAGCACATTTCAGCCACAGCAACCTGCTTTTGGCCACAGGTCCTAGGGAAGCAGTGGCCAGGGCAAGCTGGTCTCTTCCCTAACTGGGACCAGGGCTGAGCAATGGCCCCTGTGGCCCTTTGGGAAGTCTTGAGGGAGACAAAACACACCTTAATGCTGAGACTTGAAGGGTCCCCAAGATATTTCCATGGGAACTGTGTGCCAGAACCATGTCCAACTTGGCACCACCTGATGGGAAAAGTCTCCCAACAGACCCAGGGTAAAAGGGTGAGGGGAGGCTGTCTTGTAAGAAAATTGTCTTTTTCTTCAGTTCTTGTCATGGCTTGCCACAGTCATAAAATCCAGGCACTTCCAAAGAGAATAAAAAAATAAACAAATCATCTGTTTTTCATGCCAGTGTGCTGGGAGGCTCTGCGAGGGTAGCTCAGTATGGGCTCGGACGTCACTGTAGGGGTTACCCCGAGTGTGTGCTGGTTGTGCACATGTTGCTGTATGTGTGTGCCTGTCTCTAGCCTTGCTCTCTCTCCAGTCCTTCCTGGCTCTTCATCCCACAGACCTACACAGATTTCATGAGAGGCTGCAGGATCTGGTCCCCCCGCCCATGCCCACACACCCCTGCCTCCTCCTCCTCCTCTCTCACAAGGTACCCCCAGCTGGAGCACCTCAAGGGACGAGGGGGAATGGCTTCACACTGACAGAGGGTAGGGTTAGATTAGATTTTAGGAGGGCATTCTTCTGTGTGAGGGTGGGGAGGCCCTGGCACAGGGTGCCCAGAGAAGCTGTGGCTGCCCCATCCCTGGAAAGGTTGGATGGGGCTTGGAGCACCCTGGGATAGTGGAAGGTGTCCCTGCCCATGGCAGAGGGGGTAGATCACGATGTCTGTGAATTCCCTTCCAAACCATTTTGAGGCTCTATGATCCACAGACCCTGCCTCTGCCCCAAGCCTCCCTCCTGGTGTGCCACCCCCTGAGCGATGGCAGTGGGGTGGCAGTGATGGGCAGTGGGGACACTGGGGGCACAGGAGGCGAGGCAGACAGGTTCCCTGCTGCTGTTGGAGCTGGTTAAACATTGTCCCAGGCCAGTTAGGTAACACAAACTGCAGCGGGGAAGAAATGAAACTGCTTGAGCAAACAAGGCGCACTTGGCAGGGCACCAGGCTGCGTGACAAAGTGCTCCCCTCTCACTGCCAGCCTGCTGGGGTTATCTATTTACGGAGAATAAACACCTCGCCCACAACCCCAAACTCGAGGGACAGCAGCCAGGAGCACAGCCGGCTCCTGCGAGACCCAGCCTGGGGCTGGGCTTGCCCCGCTCCCCGCTCTCCTCCCGGACACGCTGATGGCCACCGTGACTGGCCTGGCCCCTCCCCCGTGTGCTGCTTGTCCAGGCAGCAAGATCGACACTGTCCCTGCTGCCACCCCTCCAGCCTGCTCTCTGCAGCAGCTCCAGGAGGTCAGGGATGGAGCTGGAGCACCCTCCACTCACTGAAGCCAGCAGACACCAGCCAGGAAAACCTGTTCCCTGGGGAGGGTTACGCAAGGAACCTGACGGAGGTCTGGCTGCAGCCCAGACCATGGACTGGCTCCAGGTTCACACCCAGGGATTGGGGCCTCTCCTTGCACCACAGGGCAGCCCTGGTCGCCTCATCCCAGCGTGTATCTGGGAGCAATACAACTTCAGCCCAGCAGACTGGAAGACAAGGAAGAGAAGTCTTCTGTATGAGACCAGGCATCCCAGGTGGACCAGCAGGGCAACTCCACATATAAACAGCAGTCGAGCCCACAAAAAAGAAGTTGGGTCTGGCCCATGGGCACCTTCTGCCCCTGCAAAGCAGGTGGGTCATGCCCTTGATGTTGCTGCAGCATCTCTAGGAGGATGCTCAAGCCACCAACTTCACACTCAAGCTGAGGCCAGGCAGACTGGGAGCAATTCCAGCTGCTTCAGCCAGTACAGCTCATGGGGGACAGCCCAGGTGGTCTGTGAGAGACCTTGCTTTGAAGGGTTTACTGCTCTCTTTTGCAACGTGTCCCACTCCTGCAAGTGCAGGATGGGGGATGTTGAACGGTACCGTGGCTCTGGCAGTAATGAAGGGAACATGGGCAGATAGGACAGAGAGAATGGTTTTAAATTAATAGAGGAGAGATTTAGATTAGATCTTAGGAAAAAATTCTTCCCCATGGCGGTGGTGATGCCCTGGCACAGGGTGCCCAGAGCAGCTGTGGCTGCCCCTGGATCCCTGGAAGTGTCCAAGGCCAGGTTGGATGTGGCTTGGAGCAACCTGGGATAGTGGAAGGCGTCCCTGCCATGGCAGGGGTGTGGAATGAGATGAGCTTTATGGCCCCTACCAACCCAAGCTGTTCTAGGATTCTATGATTCTGTGATTCTATGATAACGGCTGGATCCCCCTGCCAAAAATGCATCTCAGGCTTTGCAAAGCACCTTTACTGTCTAGGCAGCAAAACCTCCCCTCACCCTCCTGCTGGTGGTCTGGCTTCTTTCCTTAGTCCCTCCAGAAAGTGGCTGAAACCACTGAGAAGGATGTGGCATGGCTTTTGCCTGGGCATCCCAGACCTGGTCCAGCTCCAAACTCAGAGGACGGGTCCCAGGGCTTTTCTCTTTGGGGGCGAGCAGGAACTGAGCAGTGCCCAGTGCCCTACATGCCCCAAATTCAGCAGGTCCTGGTGCCCAGCAGTGTTCAGAGAGACTCATTGTGGAATGCAGTGTGTGCCAGCCAGAAGCCACGCAGGGACTGCTGTTTGCCATGTTCAGGGTAGGAACATATCTGAGAGTCTGCTTGGAGTTCAACACCCTGAACTCCTTCTTGCCACCCCAAGATGTATCCTGTGGGTTGGAGAGATCATCTCAGCACCCCTGGGACAACCTCCCACCTCCTCACAGCTGGGCTGGATGGGGGAAGCAAGATGGCATTGGGCAAGAAGGGGAACATGATGTGTTTGGGCTGCTCACACTGCCAGGTCATTGCAGTCCCCTCTCCTGAGATCTGGTCCTTGATGCCACCCAGGTTTTAGAAGGGGCCAGAAAACAGCCAGGCTGGAAGATGAGCAAGCATTAATCATAGTGTAGTGCCTGTGCTGCTTCTGGATATCCCTTCATGTGTCCCTGGCCAGAGAGAGCTGAAGGTCCTCCCACGGGCTGTGACCCCCAGCCAGCTGGGGATGTTAATGTGGAGGGTGCTGAGAGAGACCCCTCCCCAGATCCCCCCTCCCCAGATCCCCCAGGGCTTTGCTTCCCATCAGCCTGCAGCTGGTGAACTCTGGCTTGGAGCCAGTGCTCCAGGAAAGGCGAGTGCCAGGGCTAGAATTCTAAAGGGTTCTCAGAGGGGCCAAGGTTTGGGAGCAGGTGTAAGATGCCCCTCCATGGGTGGCTTTGAGCCAGGCTGGGACAAGCCCACCTCACCCTGAGAAGACCCTGTGACCCTGTGCCAGGATGACCAGGCAGGTCCAGGCCACAGCAGGCAGGAGATGGTGGCAGATCACGTTCATGCCATGGTACATCCCAAGTTCTCACCATGTCTTTAAGAAAAACAAGAAAAATTACAGGTAGGTACAAAACCCCAACAAACCAACCATTTATTCATCTTATATTCCCATTTGAAATGGAGGAAACCACATGCACCTGCCGGGTGCCTGGCTCGGTTGGAGTCCCCTTCTGTGGCTGGCACAGCACCAGTCTGTGCCCTGTGACATCACTTCAGTCCAGCTGAGCATCACCACCAGCCACCACACACCCGTGTGCCCCACGATGCACACTCTCACACAGGAACATCTTACTCATGGAAAAATAGATCTGTACATTCACTCTGTGCTCTTTTTGGGTCTTACATAAATTAGAAGCTCCTTTTGGGGAAAAGGCCTGTCTCTAGACACAGCCCAGCAGCTGGGCTGGAAATGCAGCATGGCCCTGCTGTCCCACATCCTCTTCTCATTGAGGGCCTTCTGGGGCCAGGTGAAGCTCCACAATGTTCCCATCTTCTCTCAGCAGGTGCCACATTGAGAAGCTGCTACACAAAGGGGGTCTCACCCAGCCCACAGGACAGGGGGCACCTTCCTCACGGTGCAAGCAGTGAGAGGGAAGACCCCAGAGCTGGGATCTGTCCAGACACAGGTGACACAGACGTGCTGCTCCTCTGCCCAGTCGGGAGGTGGGTGACAGCAGGAGACCTGCTGGGCTCTCACAGCGGGGCTTGAAATTCTCTTCCCCTTTGCATCTGTTCAGGCTTTGAAACAGCCCCAGTCCCTGCGGCTCCAGGTGGAGGTAGGAATCCAGCAAGGGAAGTCACAGTTTGCAATAACCTACTGGAGCCAAAATGTTGGCTCTGAACACCTCGGTGCTGGCAGCCACCCGCACACACGAGCATGCCCCTGCGAGGGTCGGAGTTCCACACGCTGCATGGGGCAGCAGCTTCCAGGTACAGCTGCAGGCAAAGTTTCCTGTCAAGGAGCCCAGCTCAGGGCTGGCCCTGAGGGGCTTCTCAGACCCTGGCTCATCCAGGACTCCTACAGCTCCTTGTCCCTGTTGAGCACCTCCTCTTCCTTCCAGCCGCTGGAGTTCTTCCCAAACTTGTACACCAGCCGTCGCCCATCCACTCTCTCCAAGATCTCTCGTTTGTAGTAATATCTGCAGGAGATGGAGGTGGAATCAGGGCTCTGGATGCAGCCCCAGGCACTGAGGAGCTGCTGGAGGCCTGGTGGGCTGAGCCAGCTGTGTGGGGCAGGTGCCCCCAGGACAAAGCAGGGCACTTACCGCATGGCTCTGCTCAGCTTCTCGTAGGTCATGCTGCTGTTTTTCTTCTTCTGGCCCCAGAGCTGAGCCACTGCCTCTGAGCGCAGGAACTTGAAGACCCCTTCCCGCCGGTCCTCCCACTTCATTAGCCCCTCATTCAGCTCGGGGTGGATCAGGATGTCCCGGATGAACTCCCACAGGTGGGTACCTCTTGGGGCTGAAAGAGGAGATTGAGCTGTAAAGGAGGGAGGCTCCTGCAGGTCCTTGTACTTTGGATCTCCCTAAACGCCCCTGCCAAGGCCCATGGCCCTTCCTCCCATCACCCCCACGAAGCCAAGAGCCAAGGGCTGAAGGGTTCACATACAGTGCTTGCTCTTCCTGTTCTCCAGGCAGTCTCTGCTCTCCTTGCTGAGTTTTCGGGGCCGTCCCCGTTTCCGCTTGCCGTGTTTGCTGTCCCCTTTTTTGCTGCCTGAAAAGTGCTCTGTGCACACAGAGAGGGGCACATGTCAGGCTGGCCAGTGCATGCTGGGCCACAGCCTCCCCCTCCCTGTCCTCCTGGGGACCAGAAGTGCCCTCTTTTCAGGCCCAGGTACCAGGGAAATACCCCCTGAGAACAAGGTCGCCCCATTCCCTCCAGCCTCATTCCACCCTCATCCCTGACAGTATGCTTAGGGCAGCATGCTGTTCCTTCCCCAAACCCTACTGCTTCCTTGCATTCCTGGTAATTCCCAGTACCATCACCAGCTGGGATCAATACCAAACACTCATTTCTGTGCCCAGGATCTCTGGCTGCAGTCTTCACCCACCTGCCACCACCCACCCCTTTCCCCCAGTATGACCACTGCCCAGCTATCCCAGTCCTGCCCTTCACCCTGCTCAGTGGAGAGAAACAGAAGCAGAGCACTCAGGGAAACAGACCTTTCCCTCCCTCCCAGTGTGAGGATGGGTGTTCAGGTGTTGTCCCTAGATCACTGCCAGGTAGGATGTGCAGAACTGCCTGGGACCCAGCCCTCTCCTCCCAGCTCCTGTGTGGAAGCTAACAACTCACCATCAGGGAAGAGCTTTGATTCTGCAGGGTCAAGGTCGAGGTCACTTCCACCGGAGTCCTGAGAGTTGGGGCTGTGGGACATCACAGGCCCTGAGAGGCAAAGGATCAGGGCTCAGACCGCTGAGCATCTGGAGACTTTTCTCCTGGTTCCCACCACTTCCCCCACCACCAGAGTGCTGCAAGACCCAAACCCACCCTTGTCAAAACACTGACCTGAGACATCAGAGCTGCCTGGGGACATGGCACCCGGCAAGCAGGTGAAGTCTGTGAAAGGGTTTGTGGGCTTTAAGTCCTCCAGGGAGTCCTTGGCACAGGGATTTCCCAGCTCTGGAAGGGGCAGAGAAGGGAAGAAGGGATTAGCCTTGCTGCCATCGGTATGTGATCCCTGGGAAAAAGGCTGGGCCAGGGCCCCTCTCTTACCCAGGTGGCTGGAGTTCAGGAAGGTCTGGGAAGTCGCATCCTCTTTTTCCAGCAAATCAATGATCCAGTTCAGCTCATCAGAGGCTACAGGGGTGAAGGACTGGGATTAGCAATGCCTCTTCCATTTGAAGGGGAATAGTGCACACTGGGAGCTGAGCCCAGCCGTGCCTGGACTCTGGTCTGTGCCCCCACACCCTCCCACACAGCCCCTGCAGTGCCTGGGAAGCAGGGGATGCTGGGCTAGTGGAGAGCTCTCAGCCTCATTCCTCAAGCTGCCAGGCCTGCAGATGGAGGAGACTTTGGTTCACTCACTGATCTCGTGCAGGCGGTCGTAGAGCTCGTCCCCGAGGGGCCCAAAGATGAGGCGCATCTGGTCCCTGCTGCAGTGGCAGAGCGTGTGCCCATCCATGTTGCAGCAGGAGAAGTCGATGGAGCTGGCGTCGTACTTGTTCTTCTCCACATGGTAGCTGATCCACTCCAGCACCTGCACCTTGGTCCAGAAGTACGGGAGCTCGCTGAACCACTCCGGCTTGTCTGCAAGGGATGGAGAGCAGGGCTCAGAGCAGGCCGTGCCGGCACCGTGTGCCTCGTGTGGGCTGCCGGTGGCCACTAGACACCTGCTCTGGTCCAGTGGCGATCCTGCGGGGCACAGCAGGGCCCACACTTGAAGAGCTGTAGGACTAAAGGGTCCTTAGCGCCCTGCCCTGCAGACAGCAGTGACCCCGCACTGCCCGCACCGCTGGTTTCGGTGCCATTTGTCCTGTTGGTGCTGCTCTGCTGGGGTTTCTCATGCCCCCCTGAGCACCATCACATGATGGGCCCCCATCACCAGGATTATACTTCCAAACTCCAGCTCCTGGTGAGCCCTGGCAGCCTGTCCCCTGGCCTGTGCTGCGGGAGGAGGACAATGATTCCCCCATCTCCTGTATAAGTTACACGTGCTCCCAGCAGCCGTACCTAGGGCCACCCAGGGTCTCCTCCCACAGCCTTTTGGCCTTTCCCTGGGGAAACTGAGGCATGGTAGAAGCTGCTGACCTGTCCCAGTGGGACAAGGACCTTACAGTGCTCTTCCTAGCCAGCGGCACTGCCTCACAACTGCCCTACTGCCACTCCCCTGTCCTACCTGTGCTCTGTGTGGGGGGCTGGCTGGCGGGGAGGCTCAGCCCCAGGCTGCTGTCATCCCCGAGGTGTCCCAGCATGTCCAAGGTTGGCTGCACCTCGTCCGGCTGGTACATGGCACTGATGTAGTTAGAGAAGATGTTGCTGATCTCACACGATCCTGCCATGGAGCTCTGTGCCGAGAGATGACAGTGAGCCCCAGCCCTGTGCAGGCAGGGGGACCCAGGCCTGCAGCACCTGCAGCACCCCAGAGTCAGGCTGGGTGAGGTTGGGCCGTCCCTCCCTCCACCCATCGTTGCCTCTCAGGTCACTTCTGCAGAAATATCCACCCAGCACCTGCTGGTTGGGGCTGGGGCCTGACTCACCACCTCCTCAGGGGCCAGGAGAGAGGGAGGCTGAGCCGGAGCGAGCTGGGGACGTGGCGTCACTGTGCTTGTGAAAAGCCCTGTCCCCAGCAGCCTGGCCTCACCCTGCTGGCAGCCAGCAAGAGGTGACAGCAAGAAGGTGGCTGGCAGAGAACAGCAACACACAGCCCCTCGGTGCGTGGGGGCTACGGGCACTTGGCCACTCCTGAGCCCCATGGCACAGCCAGCTGCCCCGCTGCCCACCGCTGGACTTCAGCACCAGCGGCTCCAGTCCTCTCAACCAGTCGCCATAAGCACATCCCAAAAACTGCAGCCAGGACAGGACCAAGCCCCTGCCCGGCCCTCACAAAAAGCCAAATCGTGCTGTCTGCTTTATAAACCCTGGGGGCTGGAGGGAGCTGCCGTCCCGCTGGCCCCCGAAGGGCATCAGCTGCGGTGGGAGAGCAAACGTGGAGCGAGAAAAGACCAAAGCGCATCCCCCGGTGAGAGCGAAGGTGCACGGGGAGGAGAGCAAAGCAGCTGTCCTGGCCTCAGGGACGTCACCAGGCCTCGGCAAAAAAAAGCTTTGGTACCTTCTGTGATGGCAACTCCAGGAGCGGCGGGTAATCCAGAGAGGAGCAAGGGGAGACGGAGGCCAGGCTGGCCGCTAGCCACTGCTCATGGGCCCCGGGAGGCTGGTGCCGATGGGCAAGCCCTGCCCGTGCCTCTGCTTTTATAGCTTGGGCGGCGTAACAATCTGGCAGCCCGAGGGGAATTCCAGCCCCAAACGTTCATGCTCCCAGATCCAGGTGATTTGCATAATATGAACCACCGGGTCCCAGCCCTGAGCTGCCTTGCCGGGAAATCTGGGTTGGCCAGTTTAATCATTGTCAGAGCCCGTGCCCCACCGGTGCCCAGAGTTTCACCCACACTGCCTTCATGGGCTGTTTTCTTTGCTGCCATTTGCCAGGCTTATGTTTGTTTGCTCACAGCAGCAGGTTCGCTCAGCTCCTGCAGCCAAAAACACCCTGGGGTCAGAGCAGGCCCTGGGGCCTATGGATCCCTGCCTGGGGTTTGCCCGCAGCGAGGGAGCCAGGACACTGCCCCTGGCCACTGCCCCTGGCCACTGCCCCCAGCAGCCCCCAGGCCTGGTGGGCAGCCCAGCCCTGGTAGTCAGCAGGGGTGTGTGGGTGCCCTGGCCATGCTTGGGGCCCAGGCTGGGACTGGCACAAAGCAGGCAGAGGGTCTCAGTGACAAAGCAGGACACGCGCTGGGGACAGGACACGCGCTGGGGACAGGGCTCAGGTGGGGACAGTGGTCTTTGTGGGGGTGGAGCAGAGACCATGCAAGTGCCCGAGAATCGCTGCTCTGTCTGTCAGAATGGGTCGGGTTTTGCCTGGGGGAGGTCTGGGACAGGCTGCAGAGCTGGGACAGCCCATCCCTGCCGTGTCACACGCGCCTGGCACAGACAGACAGGCACACTCACCAGGGCAAGTGCCAAGGGACAAGGCAGGGTTGTGGGATGCATTTGGGGAATTACCTGTGGTGGCTCTTGCCCCTCTGGCTTTGGGCAGGGGTACCTGGGGCCCTTTTGAGGTCTGTTACTGCTGGGTTTAGCCCTGTGCTGGCAAGGGAGGCCAGGCCAGTCCCAGCCACAGCTGGGCACCTCTTTGCCTGGTTCTGGTACTTTGCCGAGCCAGCCACATCCATGCCCCATCGGGCTGAGGCAATGCTGGGCACTTGGGAGCAGGGCAGACCCTGGCATCACACAGCCACCTCCTTGTCACTTCAGGGCCCTTATCACTTCAAACCATCTCCTGTGACACCACAGTGGTGACAGACTGTTTCAAACATGGATCCTGCACCTTGGCACGAGGACCAGCAAGGGCAGGGGGGCTCATGTCCTGTCCCCCTTGTCACATCCCCCAGCCCCGAGGCAGGCAGGGCCCGTGTGCCAACCAGGAGGCACCGGGTCCCAGCAGCTGATCACCTACCCCAGCTTCATTCCTCCGCAGCACAGTCACGAGTGCTTGGTGCTGCCAGGCCCTTTTGTTTCCTGGACACGCATCCCACAGGGACATCCCCGTGCCAGGGAGCAGCCCTGTCTGTCAGTGCCACAGGGCAAGCCAGGGCCACCAGGGTGGGCAGACACAGAGCCTGAACATGCATCCTGCCAGGGACTGAGCCCAGGGCTCCCCCGTGCCTGGGGACCCAGCTGCCCACTGGGGAAACCTGCCTGTGGTTGGAAACCTGCCCCTGGGGAAGGCTTTTCCACCCACCGCTGCAATGCTGGTGTCCCTGCAGCAGGGTGGGACGTGCCCACATTGTGCCAGCCCCTGGGCCACAAGCCAAGCGGTGATGAGGTGGCCATGTGGCATTTGGGAGTCTCCTGCCCGAGCCACGCGCAGCCCACCCGCAGCTCTTCCCATCGCAGGGAATCTGGGGGCTGCCTGACAGGGCTGTCTGGCACAGACCACCCTGAGCACCCCTTTCCCAGGTCCCCCTTCCCTGCAGGCTGACAGTGGCACTGAGGGAGGCACCACAGCCAGTCCGTGTGCCCCGGCAATGCCACCCCCCGTGAGAGAGCTGCTCTCAGTGGGTGATACCCTCAGCCTCTGATGTGTGCCTGGCATGACAGGAGCCCTCCAGGTCCTTCTGTGACGCAGCCTGCCCCTTCCTTCCCCTGGGGTTTGGGAATCAGGAGGCCAGTGGATCTGAGCAATCCTCCCCAAGCCCCTGCGGGTACCCTCCAGCTTTCCTGCCTGCAGGAATGCCCTTCCTGCCCCTTTGCCCACTGATGTGCCACAACCTGGGCCCTATAATGGGCCCTGGGGAGATCGCCATGGGCAACACTCCCTGGAGATGCTGAAGCACTGTGCTGGGAGCTTGGGAGGGCATAAGCCTCTCCTGAGGTGTCCCCATGGACTCCCCAGAGCCACAGGGCACAGCAAGGTGCAGAATGGTGCCCATGGGACCCTCCCCTGCCCAGGAGCAGCCGCAGCCCTGATGGCTCTGAGCAACTCCACCTTGAGCATGAGGATGGGTGGCACAGGGCTGCCAGCATCTCATCGCCAGAGCTGGTACCTCCCAGGGCTGTGTCCCTGCTGTCCCCTTGCTGCTAGCCCAAGCTCCCAGTGCACCTTCAGGCACGTGGGGTGCATGGCACAGGGTGCTGCCAGCCCAGGCTTGGCATCTTGCTGCAGCAAGAAAGAGGTGGCCATGAGTGTGGAGTGACATGGTGACTGGCAAGAAAAAGCGTCTGTGGTGCCACGAGTGGCTGAGACGCCAGGTGGGAGCAGGATGCTGCGGTGTCACCTGCCCTGCCAGGGGTAGTTGGGCCCATGACACCCCCAGGTGTGTAACCCAAGGCAGCACCATGGTGGCTGTTGGTACGGAGGCTCACGCACAGGCGACAGCCATGTCACAGGCTGAGGGTGATGCAGGGCATGGTGCTGGGGGCTGGGATACCCCTGGGCACTGCCAGCCCCGAGACACCTCAGAGCTGCCTGCCACTGCTCAGCACCAGCCCTGCAGGTGTGTTTGAAACCCAGGCTGCAGCCCCAGGTTCTCAGAGTAGGGGGTGCCCAGGCAGGGGGCAGGGTTTGCGTGGGAGTGATGGCATCTGGGGGTCAGCATGGGCACAGCCCCGAGGCTGGCAGCTCCCGCTCAGCTGCTCTGTCTGACCAGTTCAACCAGTGCCGGCTGGCTGGAAAAGAGAAAATGGAAGCTGCAGGAGCTGAGCCCGGCCCTGAGGGGTTGCGGGTACAGGTCGCTGTCCCCCTCCCCACCCTGGAGGGCACCACCACACACTGGCACCGTGTCACACATCCCCCCACTGCAACCCACCCTGGCAAGGCCCCTGCCGGCCTCACCTCCCAGCATCTCCCCCAAAATCTCCCACCAGCAGGACCCTGCACTCTCCCGACATCCCCCATCCCACAGGGCCCTGCACTGCACCCCCTTCTCCCCAGCGCCCCCCAGCATCTCCCCCCACCCCCTCAGGACCCCGAACCTCCCTAGAATCTCCCCCCACCCCCGGCAGGACCCCGAAGCCCCCCCCATCATCTCCCCGCACCCCCGGCAGGACCCCGAGCCCCCCCCC
>NW_024581347.1:12655-26605 GCF_017639235.1 Corvus kubaryi
TCTATCCCTCCACCTCTCTCCGCCCTTCTGATCTGGTCGCGGCGACCCCCCCCCGGAGCCCCAAGCCCCCCCCCGGATTCCCCCCCCACCCCTTGGCAGGACCCCGACCTCCCCCCCGTGTCCCCCCGTGTCCCCCCGGCCACGCTCCCGGCGCCGCTGTCCCGCAGCCAGCGCTGCCCTCTGCCGGCGGCCCCGCGCCACTGCCCCGCTCGCAGCCCTTCCCCTCCCCTCCCCTCCCCATTACAAAGTCACCGAATGGTTTGGGGCGGGAGGGACCTTTAAGGGTCCCCCTGCCATGGGGAGGGACACTTTCCACTCCCCCGGGCAGGACCAGAAGGGCTGCTGCCACAGTCCTCCCTCCCCATCTCTCCCCCAGCCCCTGGGCCAGGCACATGGGAGCAGGAGGGGATGGGAGGCTCCTGGCTGTGCCCTTGCCCTCCTCAAAGCCACCTCTCTGCTCCGTCCCTTCATGTCAGGAACATTTTATTTGCAAAGACAAAAAGGCAAGAAACAAACACAGCCATTGAAAAACGTACAGCAGGAGACCACAATAACTTACACTATTTACAGGAACACACCAAGGTATAAAATACACGCACACATCTCGTGCTCTGACAAACCCAGCCCGGGGCCGGGCTGCACAAGCCCACAGAGACAACACCAGCCTTCACAGAGCTGGCCTCTGGAAAAAGCTCCGAGTGTGAAAAGGCATCTGCTATTGTGCTCCTTGTGCGGAAAGGAGTGATGGAGCAGGTGACACAGTGCTGCAGCTGCCCCAGCCTTGTGTGGGGCTGCACCTGGGGGTCCCAGGCCAGGTGGAGCAATTGGCAGGAACCAGGGCAGAGCTGTGATGGATGAGGGGACAAGCCCTGGGGCAGGAGGAAGGTGCAGGGCTGTACTTTTCTGGGAGCTGGGTCTGTGCTGGCCTCTGTCCCAGTTACAGCTGGAGCACCATGCAGCACCTGGAGGGGCTGGGGGTCCTCGTCCCTTCCCAGAAGGGCGAGGGGGGCTCAGAAGGGCATGCAGCCTGCAGGGGATGGTGAAGCTCCAGGGAGCCTGTGGAAAGCAAGTTGGAACCCTGTGCTTCACAGGGGTCATACCTGGGCTCTGTTCAGCGTGGGGCAGGGGAGGGACTGGTGTGGGGCACTGGGAGAGCTCCCTGGGAAGCAGGCACTGGTTTTGCAGCACCAAGGCAGGAGGCAGCATCTGAGACCCCAAGGCAGCTGTGCTCAGAGGTGGTGGGGAGGAACAACGCACCTGGGGGGGACAGGATGGGAGCCCGGAGCTGCCATTCCTTGCAGCTGGCCAGCCCATCCTGTGTCATCAGGGCTGTAGGTGACAGGGAGGGGACACCGCCCAGGGGGGGCTCACAGTGGTTTGGGGATCCAGTGCTTTTAGGCTCCTGACACTTTTCCACCCCTGTTGTGCAAAGCTCAGCTCTGGGGCAGCCCTGCAGCCTCCACAGAGCCTGGAGCTGGCCCCTGTGTGCTGGGGTTGAGGAGACCCCCAGAGCGAGAGATAGGCCCTGGGGAAAAAAGCATAACCCAGCAGCTGGAGGAAGGACTGCAGGTATGATCACACCCTTGTCACAAAACAAGGTGCCCAAGGGCAAAGTGCATGGCACGAAGGCAGCTCCAAACTGTCCTTGCCCTGAGGGGCTGTCAGAGGGGCTCTGAGACCACCAGAGGGGACTTCAGTGGTGCAGCAGGGCCCCTGACCCCTGAGGGAGCAGCCAGCACAGTGCAAAGGGATGGAACAGCTCACCCACGGCCACCGGCAGGCACAGAGCCCTCATCCCAGCTCAGCTCCTCCTCAGCTGTCTCAGCCCATGGTCCCAGTCTGAGCTCTGAAGCGTCAGAGTCCAAGGGGCCGCCCCTCCTACACCCAGCTGTGTGTGGGGACCTTGTGCTTTACTGTTTGGGAGGACCTGCACCCCAAACTGACAGGGTGGCTCGGAGCTCCCCAACCTCCCTGTGCCAGGGCAGCGAGGTCTGGCCCAGGGCAGCCCCCACCGTCAAGCTGGGGACAAGCTGGGGACTTCAGGGCTACCCTTGTTTACGTTCAGTGCCTGGGACTGAATCTAGACACAGCTACGTTTCCTAGGAGTGAAAAATCAAACATCACACACCAGAATCAGCTTCTCACAGACCATGCCCAGCTTGAGCAGAGGCTTGTACAGCACCGAGTCCCTGCTGCCCTGCAGCTGCAGCAGGCTCTGGAACACGGTGGCTGGAACCAGCCCATTCCAGCAATGTGCTTTGCACAGACATTTCCCAGTCAAGAACTTCATCACATCTACAGAGAATATCTGTGAGAGCAGAGGAAGAAACACGGGCTGAACTGAGCCCTTCAGAGTTCCCTTTCCACCCTTCTGCGGGACAAGATGGGAAGCACATCCAGGCTGCCAATCAACCGAATAACCAAGGGCAACACCACAGATCCTCGGACCAAGAATCCCACTAGAAATGGGAGCAAAATCTCAGTGTTGCCACTGCACTGGGGGATCCCACTGCACAGGTGGGAACTGGCAGTGCAGGGGATGCCAGCCCTGCTGCCCTGCCCAGGAGGAGGCAGGGAGGGGAACACAGGGGGGTAGCTCAGACATGCAAGGCAGGAGTGAGGCCACCAGTCCCCAGGATGAATTCAAGTGTCAAAACCGTAACAATAACAATAATTAAGAGAATAAAAAAAAAAGACTTACACCACAAACTCCCCACCCCATCCCCAATACGAAACCCAATGACAACAGCACCCAGCTTGCACCGTGAGGTAGCTAAACCAGATCAACACCCAAGACATGCTCTTTTGCATGAGAAACAGCAGCCCACACAGGTACTGAGACCTACACACACACACACACACACACACACACACACACACACACACAGCTATGGGATCACAGTCACCCCTGTCCTGGTTCCAGCCAGGACAGAGTTAATTTTTGCAGTAGCCAGGAGGGGATGTGGCCAGAACCCCTTCTGTACCACCTCACGTCATTACTGGGGCAGGGGGACCGGAGTCTCTTCCAGGGAGAAGGGATCTCTTCCCATCCGGGTAGCACGTGCTGCAGTGAACATTTTGCATGCGATTCGCTCTCTCTTTTGTACACTTTTGTTGTTAATATTGTTGCTGGTAATTTGTTTTCATATCTCATTGCTGTTTCCAGTAAACTGTTCCTATCTCAACCTGTGATTTTTACTTTTTGTGTCTCCAGTTCTCCTCTCCGTTCCACTGCAGGGAAGGAAGGAAGTGGGGGGTAGTGGGCAGCACATGGCTGTAGTGGGAACACTAAATTGGGCAATACCATTCCTAAACCACAACAGCTTTTTTTGGCATCCAAGGCAGGGCTGGAATGGTCGAGATAACAACAGAACTGCCCAGAGTGGGCTGGAAACAAATTTGATCTAAACATCTTCTGTATTAGGTACTGAGCCAGTGGTCACAATGTGGCTTGGTCTGCTCATGTGGGTACCTAACCCTGTAAATATTTCTGTGTGTTCCCATCACAGTGCTCTTCCTCAGAGCAGGGAGAGGCATCAGGATTGCTCTGTTGATGTACTGTGGGATATCAGTTTATGACATGATAACATCAAGGGCACTGAGGGTCATTTGGGATGTGTCTTGAGTGTTGCTCTTCTACCCTTACATTGGGCACTCCTTTGGGAGTCCATTAACAATCATAACCAGCCTGTGGGGGGAACAGGGGAGGATGACTTCGCCCAGTTTTTCACCCACTTTTCCTCCTTGAGGCCTGTTAAAACAGCTTTTGAAGTTCTGAATTCCCTTGGGATGTTAAGGAAATCATATTCTTGCCAGGTCTCCTTAGTGAAGTCCACATCATCTTTGGAGTCAAGAGAGATTTCTAGGGAGGTTATTCAGCAATCTGCCCTGATGGGGAATAGTCAAGACTGGCATGGAATGTGGGAGAAAATGGGCCACTTCTGGAAGAAATTCTCTCCTCCAGTGGTTTGGAAACTCCCCCTGAACAAGTACAAGACGCTGAAAAAGTGACAGAGTATTGGCAAGGAGAATGCCGGGGCAGCTCCAGAGAGGAGCGACTCATTGCAGTGTGCTGGGCCCTGGTTAGCATTTATCAGACACTGCTTTTCACTAGACAGCAGAGCAACAGGGACCATGGCCAAACTGCAGCTGCACCACGGGAACAACCCGTGCTGGGAGCAGAAGAAGAAATCCAAGACCAAATCAGTTTGCACAGAGAGGGATATAGAGGAAGCAGGGCCCTCACAACAGGAGGAAGAGGCAGGGCTGGAGATAATCACCCAATCCCCATCCCCAGGTGAGCTGCGATGTGAAAAGATTTCAGCTGCCAGCTGGGTTGAGCCCCTGGTGACCCAACTGCTCCAACGCTGGGAAACTACAGCCAACGCTGTGGAACCGGATGGTAGAGAAGCCGAGTAACTGGGATCCCTGTCCTGGGATGTGGGCATTGACAGGGGGACTGGGAAGAGGACAGAAACTCTCAGCCTCTGGACGTGACTCCTGTCAAGCATGAGGGAAAGGTCTTCTCCCAAGGATGATCGAGTAGTGCACCCAAGCAGATGGAACGCCGTGGAGAAGGTACCCAGGACCTGAGGGAATTCGCTGTGTTAGAGGGAGTCCATAGGGATTCCAATAACCAACAGTCCCCTGTAGGTGCAGATGAGGTCCAGTGCACACAGTCCACGTGGAGGAAGGTTGTACAGAGCACAGACTCATTGGCTCTGATGTCAACAGAAGGAGAACAAACAGTGTTAGAGGTGGCTCCCCAACTCTGATGACGATCATCTTTCTTCCTTCCTACCAACCTGTGTCTCAACTGTGTAAAAAGACTATCTAAGCCCGTGGACCAGCCCATGGACTGTGGACTGAGGAAATGTCCCACATCACACCAGCACGGACCAGAGAGGGGACACACCACAAGGCAACCTATGGTTTTACCTGCATGACTATGCAGAGGACAAGAGGAAGTGGGATGGAAAACCCACCTCTGCCTCGGCAGCATGGGTGTGTGAGCTGAGAGCAAAAACAACAACTGCAGGAAACTCTTCAAGGATTAATGCCGCTCTGGTTTCCAGTGGGCACGTGCTCAGACAGAATAAAAGGGCCAATGTCACTTCTGATCCTCCTGAATGCACCTTCAGTTCACATCTGCAAGAAGTGAGCAGTGAGGACCATGAGGAGAACTAGAGGGGCCCTGCCCCCAGCCAGGTGGGGAGAGCAGCAACGGGATCTGTCGGACTGTGTGGATCCACGGCCCGGCACAGCAGAGCCCCACGGGTGTAAGGCTTTAGCACAACGTACCCTGATGCCCTTGAGGTACACAGGGGCAGGATCCATTTCTTCTCTTCTGGGGAGGGGGGGTCTATTCTGGTCAGGAAAACACAGCTGCAGCCAGGTCAGGGCTCCAGGGTGAGTGATCTGCATGTGAATCATTCTCTCTTTTGTACACTTCTGTTAATATTGTTGCTGTTTTACTGTTTGTTTTTTATCTCACTGCTGTTTCCAGTAAATTGCTCTTATCTCAACCTGTGATCTTCATCTTTTGTGCCTCCAATTCCCCTCTCCACCCTGCTGGGGATGGGGGTGTGAGTGGTGCATGGTTTTAGTGGGAGCACTAAACTGGAGAATACTATTCCTAAACCAGGACACCTCTCACTTCAAACTCCCCCTGCCTTAGGGTGCTGCTGCCCCAGCATCAGCTCCCTCCCTTCACGGGCTGTGAGAGCCTTGCAGCTCCTCAACACGCTGCTGGCCACAGCAGCAATAGAGGCTCAGCATCATCCAGGACTGGTCACTCAGGCCTGGAATACTCAACAGGCACTTACAGCCTGCACATGGGAAGAAACTGGTGGCAAAAGGCAAGGCAGGTCTGACCCCAGGTCCCCCAGAGACACCTTCACCCACGGCAGCAGGGAGCAGGAAGGCTTCAGGGCAGGCACTGGAGAGCTCAGAGCAGACACAGATTCACACACGACACCTGGCTACAGCCAAACACACTCTGCCACAGACCCCCCCATACACACACAACCCCTCCAGCCAGGCAAGGGATAAACCAGCTGAGGAATGAGTGCAGAAACCCTCTCCAAGACAGGCTTGGGGTGGGGGGACACCTTCCCCAGCCCCCCATGTGTGTGTGCTACTGGGTGGTGAGGTCCCTGTGCATTTTTGGCTGCACCCTCGGCTCCACAGGTCACACGGGATGGATGGGCTCCTCTCCTCAGCACAGTCATCAGGCCTGGCTGGGCAGGGCTCAGCCACAATCACAGGGGGGCAGCGACTGTCCTGGGGAGGGTTACACACACACTCACACACACACACACAGGTACCATTTACCCTCCAACAAGGCAAGCCAGTAGGATGGAACTTTTCCCAAAAAAAGGCAACCCCCCTCCCCCATCAAACCAATAGAGATGCTCCTGTCTTTCATGATGCAGAGGAATCCCCCCACTCCAGCCAGAATACTTCGAACAAGGCCTGGTGGCAAATGGGGCTGGTCAAGGTATCACTGTGGTTGGAGAGAGCAGAGGGGAAATGGTCTGTGCTTTATGGGGCAGGCCCTGGAGCCCCTGGCCTCCAAGATCCCAGTTCAGTGCTGGTGGGATCACATGAAGAAATCCTTAAATTTGAGTTCAGGTGCTGCTTCTTCTGTGACAAAAGGGAAAGGAGAGCGTGTGAGGCAAGAACACCCATCCTGGGGTCTCCTCAGCCATCCCACAAGAGCCCTGGGTGGCCCAGGGCAGGACAGAGCAGGGGATGGTCCAATGGGCCATAGGAGAGATGGAGGAAAGCTCCAGTGTGAGACCAGGGCCTTACCAGGCCCCCCCTTGAACAGGAGAGAGACAGGAAGGAGCCTGCAGAATGTACGTCCTTGGGGAAACACTCCTGGATGGAGCCCCCAGACCCTCAGGGAGATGAGATTGTGCAAGATCATCCACTGCAGGATTGTCCTTGGAGCACAGGGGGAATCAGGGGACTTGTGCGAGATCAGTGTGTGCAACCCCCTCCTCACTGTGCTCCTGCCCCAGCGGCTGCTCCGTGCCTTGCTGGCTTCTCTCTGTCCTTGGATCCATGCGGGCCAGCAGGCCCAGCCTAAGCAAGCTCCAATCCAGGCAGAGGTCTGAGGGCAGAACCTAAGGGAAGGACAGACAGAGCCACAGCAGTGGGGTGACAAATCCTTGGCTTTTTTGCCCTGTAACCTCCATTCTTGCTTCCTTTCTCCAACCCAAGGGGGTTAACTCGCTGCAGGAACCCACCACAAACCTGTGATGGGGGTCACGATGTCCCGAGCAGGGCTGAGCAGCCCTTCCCACTGCAGAGCAGGCTGGGCACATGGGGAAGAGCCCAGAGCCATGGGGCAGTTGAGTTTACAGCTGGGGTTTGGAGAATGTCGAAGGGAACTGCAGCAGGTCTGTCTGGAAGTTGCCCGATGGAGATCTTCCCAGGCTTGCCGTGCCTCATGAGATGGGACATGGCAAAGGAGCGTAGAGGTGCACCCCTCTGACCACTGGGGACAGGTCCACAGAGGACAGGGAAGGCCAGGAGTACCAGGAAATCCTTCTGTAGCCCCCACAGCAGAGGCGTCCCACGAGGAATGGCTCCAGAGAAGCACCCTCTGTGTTGCGGTCCTGGCCAGCAGACACCAAATGTCCTCGTGGAGTGGAGAAAGACTCCTGCAGGAACCAGCCCGGGAGCAGCACAGCATGGCAGAGGCCACATGAGCCCACAGTGGCAGGAGGGAACTGGGTGTCTCTGAGAAGGAGTCAAGGATCTCTGACCCCCAGAAGTCCTCACAGCAGGATGGGTGGGAGGAGGGATGAAACATTTCCTGTTCACTGGAGAACCATCGAGAAACCTCCGCAGGAGGGCAGGTGGAGCTGCTGGTGCCCCACAGAGCTGCTTCCTCGCAGGAGCTGACAGCGCTCAAAGTACCAGATGCAGCATTGTCCACCTCGCTGGGTCAGGCACAAAGAAATCCCTGTCCTGGGCTGAGCTCCGGGAGGTGACTGAGTCCTGATAGCAGGGGGGCACCCTGACCTTCACCCTGCCCCCACGCCTTCCAGTCTTTCTGCAGTTCCTAGTTTGACCCCGCAGGCAACCTCCTCCCACTCCAGAGCTTCACTGTCAAGTCGCTGAGGAACAAAGGTGAGAGGGACAGCATGACCCAGGGATCGGGGCAGGAGCCCCACGGACACTACACCAGAGGCACCACGAGGGAACACGCTCGCTCCCCCTTCCCCCGCCACGGCAGCATGCAGCCCCCCCAGACTTCCAGGCCCTTTTCCCTTGGCAGGAGTTTGTCCGATGCACTTTGGGGAGAAGGCAAGCCCAATGGGGCTCGGCCTCCAGCTCACCCCACTGGCAGCAGCTGGGACAAGGGGAAGTGGTGACCTCCAGGGCTGACCCCACACCAGGACTCCTACCCGCCTTGAACGAGCTCCACCTAGGTCCCAGCAGTGATATCCAGGGAGCTGCTTTGCTCCTGGGGCATGGGCTGATTTGGGGGTGGCTGCTGACTCCCAACCCACTATCCATGCAAAGGCACGGGCAGGCCATGGCTTCCCACAGAGTTGCCAAAGTAGATGTGGGAAGGAAAGAAAAACAAAAAGCCAGTGAAACCAAGGCAGGGCTATGACTGGGACAAGGGGGAGAGTCCATTCTAACAAAGACTTATCAAGTGGGGAAAAACGCAGAATAGTTTCATACCGTGAAGAAGCAGCTCAGACCGGAGAGAGGGGGGGGGGAGGGGGAAGAGAGAGAGGAGCAAAAGCAACAGTGAGAGGGACAGAGGGAGGGAGAGATGGAGAGAAAAGGGAAGGAGGGACGGAAGAAGAGCATATGAGCAAGAGAGTCAAAGAGCAGGAGGGTCAAGGCAGACTAGTAGCACGGCCCTTTATGGCAAGGACGCGTCGTGGAAGGCAAGGGGTGAGCCCAGGCACGTAATTCCATAACTTTACCCGGCAGTCGCTGTGGCACAGATGGGAAGTGGGGAGAAGGAGAGGCAGAGAGAGACAGAGAAAAAGGAAGGGAGAAAAGGGACATGGTCGAAAAGAGGATATCAGAGTCTTGCTGCCGAAGAGCTCCCCGAGAGCAGCAGACAATGCCCAGCCCCGAGGGAGAGGGGTCCCTGCGTGGGGAGTAACCCAGGGCATCACCAGAGCGTGGGGGGGGCTGCCCAGGGACAGCTCTTGGCACTGCGGTGGGCAGGCCGTGCCGTGGGCAGGCTACAGCGGGCAAAAGGAGAGGAAGGAGCAGAGGGACTAAAAAGCTGCAAGACTCCCTCCCCGCTCCCTGCTCACCCAGCACACACCCACCCAGGCCCAGGGGCGACGGCTCAAACCCAGGGTCTCCCCCTTCCCAGGGGCCGTGGGGGCAGAACGTGCGAGGCTCACCTGGAGGCAGTGAAGATGTGCTTTGAGTTGGTGCAGATGGCGTTGATGGGGCTGTCGTGCCCCTTGATCTCCCCGACCGGGGTGAAGGTGTCCACGTTCCAGACTTTGATGACGCCTCCTCGGCAGGCGCTCAGCACCATGGGGCGGCCGGGGATGAAGGCCAGGGCACAGACCCAGTCTTTGTGGGCATTGGGGATTTGCTGTAGGTACAGGCACAGAGCAGAGGCCGTGACCAACCTCACCTGCAGCCCCACGAGCAGCCCCATGCACCCAGCCTGGGTCCTCAGGCCCTCACTGACACCCTGGGACTGACTGGGACCGTGCAACTGGCGATGCCCAGTTAGCAGCCAAGGGTATGGACTTGAAAGTCATGGCTTGGCTTCTCCCCTGGGCAGGAGACATCAACCCAGAATTCAAGGTGGAACACAAGCCCCCACATTGCAACTGATGCCACAGCCTGTCTGAAGGAGAGCTGGCGATCCCAAGCACCCTGCTGGACAACTGTGGGGGCACAGCACACCCACACATGGCCCAGGACTGGGAGTGTGCTCCCTGGTGAGCTCCATGCAGGACACTGGCACGAGGTTCCTGGACAACCCCCCAGGCCCCAGCAGCAACACCCCTGTGCCCTGTGTCACCACAGGACCTGTGCTCTGCTCCCCTCCAGACCTGGATAAGTTCCTGCTGCTCCAGATCCCACTTCTTGATGCCGTTGTCCCTGGAGCCGCTGAAGAGGACATCTCCCTGGATGGCCAGGCACTCGATGCCGTCGTAGTGAGGGGGCTCGAAGTTGTGCGTGGGGCCAATATTGCCCACCATGCCCTCCGAGAGCTCAAACACCTGGGGAAGGTATTGCAGCAGGTAACAGGCCACAGATGGCACTGGGGACAGAGCTGGCCCTCTCCTGGGGAGTTTGGCCACCACCCTCTGTGTTCTAGGCTCAGGGCACCTACAGTGATGCTGGAAAGGGGACTGGGCATTGGCTGCTGGAGGCTTTTTGGGACTGAGGGTCCTGCCACAAGCAGAGATCTGCCACCAGGGACAGCCCCACTCTGCTGCATTTTACTCATGGTGAGCCTTCACACTCCTCAGGAGCCAAGCTGAGAGCTGAGTGGGACCCTGTCTCACTCACTGTCTCACCACCCCTCCTCACTTCCCTGGTGACAGCTCTACTTCAACCTGCTGAAACCTGACAGGAAGGGACAGGCTCCTGCTGTGCTGGAGCTGTGACAGAGTGGGCACAAGGCATCTTTATCAGGGGGTATTATCGAGGAGAACAGGGTGAGCTGCTCATCTGGGTTGGCCATCACATGCAAGTCCCAGCCATGGAGTCTGATGCATGAGAGAAATGCAACTTCTTCTCCAAAGGTGCATTGTGGACCAAGCAAAAGGCAAGATTTAGGAAAAGGAAACAAGTGAAAACCTCACATGCAGAGGTGAAAACAGAATCTGGGCTCAGCTTTCAGAAGGAGAGAGGAGTCAGGGGTTGCCAACATCTGGGCTTCCCTACAGGACTGGGGGTGCTGCTCCTCAGGGGGGAGAGTACCTTGACGTAGTGATCTTTGGAGCCTGTGACCACCAGGTCGTGGTTGCTCGCCGTCTGGTTCACCGTGAGACACATCACCGGCCCGATGTGGCCACTCAGCTTCCCCACGGGCTGCAGCCTGGGTTCAAGGGCACAGGTCAGCCCCTCCTGCGTGCTGGAGCTCATCCAAAGGGCCCTCCCAAGCACAGCCTCCCCCAGCCCTGGAGCACCTCAGGAGGGGTTGTTCCCTTCGGGGGAGAGTGGGCAGGGAGACCCCATTCCCTGTGATTCTGGGGGAGGATGGCAGCCTCGGAGTGTGCCAACATCTGGCTGCAGCCTGAGAGTGTGCCAACATCTGGCTGCAGAGCCCAGGCTGCAGCACAGGGTTCGCAGCCCAGTGCCCACTGGGCAGGTAGGAGGACAAGGCAAAAGCAAGGCACTGCTGCTCATCCCACTTGCCTTTTCCCTTCTGCTAAGCTCTGCCCCGTGCACAGAAAAACCCCCCACCCCAAGCAGCTCCAGTGCTGCTCATCTCCCCTTGGGTCCCATAGGAAGGGGTCCCGAAAATCCTTATTCCAGGCAACTTCCATTGTGAAAAAGGCTTTCACATTCCCCAGGAGGATCATTTCAGGCCCCTCTGAGCAGCCAGTGCCCACCTGGCACCCGTAGGATGTCCTGCCCACGCCAGCACTCCCCTCACCTGCTCAGCTCCCAGACGCGGACGGAGTTTCCCGCAGCGGCGTAGAGCGTGGTGCCCGTGGGGTTGAGCGCGATCTGGTTGATCTGGTGCTCCCCCTGCACGCTGGTGACAGTGCGGGTGGTGGTCCCAGCACACGCGTCCCCAGAGATCACCTGGCCAGAAGATCTGAAGCAGGGAGGGTTCAAAGGGGGAGGATGAGTGGAGACCAGAGCCACTGAGGAACCACCCGGGGCTGTTGGCTCCAGGCTGGCACAGCTGGGTCCCACCCTGAGGAAAGGCCCTGCAGGTATCCCTGTCTTTCTGGCCACAATGGGACCAACAAGAGCTCTGTCCCACAGACCAGTGCCCGGCCTGCAGAGGCAGCCAAGGATGTAGGGTCTGTGCGTGACTCAGAGCATCCTGCCTGGGTTTCCACCTGAGGGCCACTCTGCTCTCCTCCCATGCCTCTCTGCTTCCCACAGGAAGAGCTGCTGAGTGCTGGCATCCAGCACAGGGAAGCAGAGGTCTTGGCCTCTGTACCATGAGAGAAGCACCTTCAGGCTGAGGCAGATGAGCAGAGGCTGGATGGAGAAAGGAGATCTGTGCCAGAGCTAGTGGGTAACTCTGACCTACCATCCTGTCCTAACCTTTGAGTCCTACTCCAGACTGGCAGCCACAGCTGCAGTCTGTCCCATGCTCCTTTCTGGTCTGCACAGGGATCCAAGTTTCCCACTGAAGTGCCTGTGATGTGCCCAGCCACGATGCAGTTTGGGGCTGTGCCCCCCTGCTGGAGCTGCCAGCTCTCCTGGCCACCCCCAGAACAGCTGCAAGATCTCTTCAAAGCTCCTGACCCTTAACAAGGGCAAGCACAGGATTCTGCAGCTGGGACACAGCACCCCTGGTTGTGTGCATACAGCAGGGAATGGAGGCTGGAGAGGTGGGAAAGGACCTGGGGATCCTGGTCAACAGAAAGTTCAGTGTGAGTCAGCAGTGCCCTGGCAGCCAGGAGGGACATCCATGTCCTGGGAGGCACCAGGCACAGCTGGGCAAAGGAGGGGATTGTCCTGCCCTGCTCTGCGCTGGGACAGCCTCACCTCAAATCCTTGGTGCAGTTTTGAGCACCACAATATAAAAAAGACATTGGAGAGCATCCTAAGGAGGGCCACGAGAATGGTGAAGGGTCTGGAGGGGAAGCCTCGTGAGGGGCAGCTGAGGTCACTTGGTTTGTTCAGTGGAGACTGAGGGGAGACCTCACTGGGGCCTTCAGCATCCTCACGAGGGGCAGCAGAGGGACAGGTACCAATCTGTTCCCTCTCATGACAAGTGACAGGACCCAAGGGAATGGCTGGAGCTGAGTTGGGAGATGTTTAGGTTGGATATCAGGAAAAGGTTCTTCCCTCAGAGGGTGGTTGGGCACTGAACAGGGAATGGGCACAGCTCCAAGCCTGTGTGAGTTCAAGAAGCATTTGGACAACGCTCCCAGGCACAGGGTAGGATTGTTGGGGTGTCTGTGCAGGGCCAGGAGGTGGGCTTGATGATCCTGGAGTCCCTTCCAACTCAGCCTATTCTGTGACTTTATGACCCTGAGTCTTTGCTGCAGGAGGTCCCCATGAGTTCCCTCACCCCAAACTCTCTCCCAGCCTCCCTGTTCCCTAAGGAAGCAGCACTGCAAACTGGCACTAAAGGAGCTGTGTCTGGCCATGTCCCCTGTCCCTGCAGGTTCTGGAACTGGTTTCTGCAAAGTCAGAGATGCCCAGAGTGCCCCAGGTCCCCCAAAGCTGCACGTACGTGAGGGTGCGGATGCACCGGGCCGAGTCGCGGATGTCCCACACTTTGATGTACGACGTGGACACGGTGAACACCAGCCCCGTGTGGCTGCAGTACTTGATGGAAACCACATTGTTTGGGTGACCCTTGAGAGAAGCGATTTCTTGGCCTGTCACCAGGTTCCACATTTTGCAGCTCCGGTCTGTGGGAGGAAGAACATGCCCAGGAGTGTTGGGGGTGTCTCCTGCAAGGGCATGGTGGCCTGGGGACAATATGAGCATCTCCCCCCACTCACAGGGCCAGAGGAAAGGAGCCAGCCAGCCCCAGGGCAGGACAGGGCAAGGCAGGGCTCAACACTGAAGACAGGGATGTAATGCCCAACACCTCCCACATTCCCAGTGCCAACCTGCTCCCACAGCATCTGCATCTTCCCTGTCCCCTCTGCCCATCACCCACCTTTGGACCCAGTGAAGAGCAGCTCGTCGGTGGCATCCAGGCAGAGCACAGGCTTGGTGTGTCCCTCTGCCACCGAGACACACTGCAGGGGGGCTGTCCGGGCGTTCTTGGTGCCACCCACTGGGTTAATGATG
>NW_024581348.1:0-29783 GCF_017639235.1 Corvus kubaryi
AGGGGTTCAGCCTCTTTAAACACTCTTTAAACACTCTTTAAACACTCCCAGTCTTTCCAGGCTCCTACTCATCCTCCAGGGGTTTTGTTAACTCTTCTTTGTGTCTCGTGGGCACAAACCCCACAAGGTGAAGCTGTGCCAGCTCAGAGCTTTGATTCCTCATTGCTGGGACCTTTATCAGGCAGCAGATCCAGTCATTGAACTGCTGAACTACAGCAAAATCTGGAGGGTATTTTGTGCAGCACCCAAAATTTATGTTCCACTTAGCAGCAGAAAGCCAAAATATTCTGTATAATCTGATTAACAACCAGGTTCCTGCTCGTGCCTCACCTCATTCTGAGCAGGGTGTTCCAGCTGCTCAGCAGAGCAGAGCTGATGCTATTCAGAAAAGCCAAATTGGTCACTTGGCTCTGTTTTTGTGCCACCCCGGTCCCAGGACCTTTGCAACCTTTGATGGGATTAACACAAGTGAAAGAAAACACAGCAGCTCTGATTCACCGGTGGTGTCTGGCAGGTTAAACTTCAAATTTAACCTCTCTCCCCTGGGACTGTGTGAGAGTTAAACAACAAGGCATGGCTAAGAGCTAAATAACAGTGAAATAACAATACCTCTGTAAGAGTTAAATAGCAATGCATGGGTAAGAGACAAACAGCAATACCTCTGTAAGAGTTAAATAACAATACATGTGTAAGAGATAAATAGCAATTCCTGGGTAAGAATTAAATAACCATAAACGGGTAAGAATTAAACAGCAGTGCACGGATAAGAGTGAAATAACAATACCTCAGCACTGAGAAATCAGGTTTTTGTGCCAGTTTAGCTCTTACTGACCCAAGTTCCCCCTCTGTAATCCCTCCACATCTCCCTTCAGAGGAGGGGCACAGCCCGGGGCTGCAAGCACCAAGGCCTTTTGCTCTAGAACAAGTTGAAAACCCTGCAGACTCCCATCAGAAACAGCACTGATGTGACTTTTGTGCTTCGTATTCTCCTTATTTACACCCAGCAGACTCTCATCGTTTAGTTCCAGAGGCTCCCCTGCTCCCCAGACCTCGGGGGCTCCACCCAGGAGCAGAGAGAGCACAAAAATTGCTGTGTTTGTCTGGTTCCAAGCCCAAAGCAAACGTCAAACAGGCACAGGGGTTCAAGGAGCTCATCTCCTCGCTCTGCTCCAGCTCTTCGCTTCCCTCTGGCTCTCTCAGCAGCAGGAGCAGCCTGGATCCTCCACTCCTCCATCTATTTCGGGTGTTCTGTGACATCTAATGCTGTTGCACAACAGCTGCTCTGCTGCAAGTGTCAACCTGGGCTATTTTTAGCTTTATTACAGTGAAAGGAAGCTTAAAGGAGGCAACTGTCTTCATTACAGTCTCAAGAGCAATTCCCAGCCATCAGCCACTGTCTACATCAATTCTTTTATTAATTTGAGTGCAGCACTCGGGCCAGGGAACGTGTGCCTGCGCTCTCAGCTGCACACTGGCCTCAGCCTAGAGCCATTTAATTACCTCCTTTAATGAGCAATAAGGCTCTTAAGAGCAACAATTTCCTTCTGCTGATCATTTCTGGGGCTCCCAGACAGAAAATGCTCTCATTTTAACTGGGCTGGGAGGATAAGAGCTGTGGATCATGCAAGAAGTTTCAGGCAACTTTAATGGGCAGGATGTTTTTAATGCAGATCCTGCTGCACTTTGCAGGCTTAATTGCACAAGAAATGTGCATAACCAAACTCACAGCCTGTCACTGTGGAAAACTTTGAATTAAGGATGGCTGACCCCAGCAGAGCATGTGAAAAAAGGACATCTCAAATATTGATGGGGGGGAAAAGCGTGGAGATGGAGTTTGGGACAGCAGCAGCAAAATCTCCCCAAAGCACAGCTCGGTCTTGGCATCAGCTCCTTCCTGGGTGGATTTAGGGACAGGTAGCTCTGAAAAACCCCATCAAAAATAGCCTTACAGGGCTGCAATAAAGCACTTCTCATCTCTCAGGTCTGGAGCTTTTGGGTTCTGTG
Organism: Corvus kubaryi; assembly: GCF_017639235.1. Taxonomy (NCBI): domain Eukaryota; kingdom Metazoa; phylum Chordata; class Aves; order Passeriformes; family Corvidae; genus Corvus; species Corvus kubaryi. The sequence goes on from NW_024581348.1 coordinate 2,005, forward strand.
GTTTCATTTTTTGATTGCCTGTTCTTCAGGGAGAATCCCCGCCCTGACCTGTTTGATATCCTGAGTGATGAGTGAAGCCCCCAGGCACACAAACCCCCTAAAGCCTCCATGGGGATGATCCAGCCTCTCCCAGATCCCAGAGCCGCCTTTCCCAAGCAAATCAATCCCCAGCAGTGAATGCAGGAGGGAAGGGTTGGGTTGGATGCTGCAGGATTTCACCCCCCAGGTCACCTTTAGGCACTAACTAAAAAATAATAGTAAAAAAAAACCCCGACTTGCTAGAGGAGATTTTACCCAAAACCAGAAGGGCCAGGATGTAAAATGCTGCTGGAAATTGTTTTTAAGAGAAATTTGGCAAAGGAAAAATCCCAAACCTGGACAAGCCTTCAGAGGATTCTTGTCAGGAGGAAATTATCCAAGACTATTTAAAATTATACAATATCTGCTTGCTTTTAAATGGTAATGGTCCCAGGAATGGCTGATCTTATACACTGCCTGGAAAATGCTTTTGATGTAACAAGACAAGAAAGGTTTCAAGATGTTACTGCAAAATTCATGAGTGTTTTTGAGGCACAGGCAAAAATAAGAGCCAATTTAAAAATACACTGGTTTTCTTAGCAAGAAAACAGTTTCTGGCATGGAGCTGCAGTGAAAACTCTCCCTCCATGAGGAAGAACACAGAAACCCAGAAAAATCAGAGCTCAGAATGCTCACACTGGGATTTATCTCTGCTCTGGAGCTAAGAAACCACAAAACATGGGCTCAATGAGGTTTCTAGGCCACGCTCCCATCTGTACAAACGCTGCTTAAAAAAGGAGTTTGTGCTGCTCCTCTGCAGCAGGGGAACCCCCAGCTCCTGCTGAGCACTGCACACACCTCCAGCAAAAAATGTAGGGAACAGGAGCCACTGAAGGAGCACCTGGGGGACTGAATTTCCTCGGCAAAGCCCTGAAATCCCAAAGCTGAGCATGGGGGTACAAACTCAGAGCTGCTGTCAAAGGAAGGAAGTCCCACTCTGCTTCCAAAAAAAGACTTTAAGAGACAAAATAATTGCAGGGCTTGGCTTGGGACTTTCTACCTTTTGCAGGAAAGGCCATGGGAAAATGCACGTGGCACTGAAGGGAGTGAAAAATTCACGCTCAGCTGCCAGGAGTTCATCAGGAGCCACTGGAGCAAACGCTGCTGCATTTGTTGCCCTGTGTTTTCATTTGGTGTTCCCAGCAACGACAGCGCTGCGTGTCAGAGCCAGTGGGCCATGAAAAACACAAATAGTGAGAGGGAAAAGCAGAATGTGTTCCCCCAGCGGAGCTGCTGAGGGAAGGGAGACGAGGGATGGGGTGAGAAGGGACGAGATTCAATCCCTGATGTCCCCGAGCAGCCCCGTCTGTGCCTTTTCATGTCCCACCCCAAAAGCTGCTGTCCACGCAGGACCCACAAAGTTCCTCAGCACTGAGCCAGAAAAGGGAGACAAAGGTTCAGGATGTGACCAAGGTCACGCAGGAATTTGGTGTCAGAGCAAGGGACTGGAGTAAAGGTCCCAAATCAGCCCATTCCCCATCATACCTGCAATCCTCTCCTGGCTGCTCCTCTCCCCAGCAGTGAATTAACCCCACAAACCTGCCCAAACCTCTGCAGCACCCCCTCAGCTCCTTCCCCTTCTCTCCAATCTGTTAAAACTCCATTCTGCCCCTTTGAGCCTCCTGCCCAGAGCCTGTGAGAAGAGCAAAAACCCCCAAAAACAACAGCGTTTCCTCCTTTCAAAGGAACATTCCGGAGGCAGCCGAGAATCGGTGTGGCAGGGCTGGGAATTGTGCGTGGCAGGGGAGGGTGCCAGCCCTGCCTGCCCAAAAATCCACCCCACGCCTCGCTCAGAGCCCCCGGGCTCCTTCCACTCCGTGGGACCCACCAAATCCTTGGGAGCCGCTGGAAGCTCCAGCTGCTGGAGCTGTGGTCGTGGATGGATTCCCAGCTGCAGTGCCAGGAGCACCTCGGGATGCTCAGGGTGGGGGGGAGCAGAGCGCTGCCTGGGCAGGGATTGCCATCTGCTGGCACCCAGGGGAAGCCCGGAGCCCTGCCCGGGCCCCAGAGCCAGGGGAATCCATGGAATCATCGGCATCTTGGAGCTGGAAGTGCTCGTCAAGGATCCCAGAGGATCGTCACAGCCACAGCCCCCCGAACCTGAGGGAGAAATTCTTTCCTGGGAGGGGACTGATCACTGGGAGTGCTGCCCAGGCAGGCTGGGGAGTCCTCATCCCTGGGAATATTCCAGAGCCAGCTGGACACACTCTTGAGTGACCCTGCTCCAGCAGGGAGGGAGGATGAGGTGACCTCCGGTGGTCCCTTCCAACCGGAGCCGTTCTGTGGTCATCCAGCCCAAAGTGCTGGGGTGGCAGAGTGACCTCCAGCCCCTCCCTGGACAGCACTTCCAGGGATCCTGTCGAGTGCTGAGCCCAGCTTGAGCCCAGCCTGCTCTGCCATCCTCACACATGGTCTGTGATGTTATTATTATTATTATTATTATCATCATCATCATCATTATTATTATTGTTGTTTACCTGTGCCCAGCACCTGCCCAGCACCTGTCAGGGCTGCCCAGTAATTAACAAATTACAGACACCCAAGGTCTGTAATTGCAGCAGATGCAGAGCAGAGCAAGGCCAGGAGGAGCTGAGCACTGCAAAGCCTCCCAGCCACAGCTGGGTTCAGGTTTCTCCCAATTCCTGTCACTCCGAGTGCCATGGAAATGCTGGAGCTGCTCCTCGCTGTCCCCTGGGCCAGGTGGGATCTCTCCAGCTGCAGCTCCCTCCCCTCCAGAGGCTGATAAAAGCAAATTCCCAGGACCTGGGATGTCTCTTCTTCCTTCTGATTCCTCCAGCATCGATCCCATCCATGAAAACAGAGGGAGAGACATCCAGCAATTTTCTGTTTCCATCAGCGCATCCCCAAGCAGTGGGGGAGAGCCTGGGAGAGCTGGATTCTGGTTCACAGCGGGGGAAACTGAGGCCCTGAGGGACACACATCATTCAGCTGCTCAGGGTGCGTTTTGGGGCTGCTCCCAGCTGATGTTTGACCACCAAATCCAAATCCCCTCATTCCCCACTGCTCTGAGCCTGTCTGGGCTCCCCTCCCGGCAAACCAGGAGGGCAGGGAACAGCTCCTGTGCCCGGAGCTGTCCCTGACCCTTGGTTCCAAGCAGCCCCGGGATGCTCGCCCTGTGAGGAGTTGCCATGGAGACCCTCTGGCCATGAGCAGGGCCACGGACGGGCAGTGGGAATGGCCGTCATTAATTTAAGGCATTAAGGACAATTAGCGTTTATTAGCCAGGTTCATTGAGATCGGCACAAAGCAAACAAAGCAGATCCTTGCCCCATAAAACAATGGGATCTGTTCTTCACGGTGCAGATAATGTTCAGGGAGTGGTCCTCGGGAAAAATAAACTGTATTAACCACCAGGCACAAACAGCAAATGTCGTTCTGCAGCAGCAGGATTTATCTCCTGTTCATCTGAAATAAGAACCACGACCTGTTAATCCATTTCGTCCAGAGCAGGCCTTTCTGAGGGCTCGGGGGCTGAGGAGGGAGGGAGGGAGGGAGCTGCAGATAAAATGCTCTGGTTCGTGGCCGTGAGCGAAGATCGCCACAGTCAGGGTTGATAAAGTGTTCCCCAAGAGCAGGAAATCCATCTGGCCTTTTATCAGCCATCAGCAACCATCAGAGGCGAGGCTGCGGAGGTGCCCTCCAGCTCAGGGAGTCCTTAAGACACCGAGTCTGAGGCAGCACTACATAAATTCTGCTTTTGCATCTCTAAATATTCATCATGCAGTGCCACAGGCAGGCGGGGGGATCCAGGACAGGAGTTCTAAGCTCTGCCTATTCCTGCCCTGTTTTAAGCTGAGTTTAACAGCAGCATTTCCTTGCAGGAGCTGTGGTGATGGAGTTCGTGTCGTGCTCACTTTTGGGGGTCACTTTTTGGTGGCTCCCTGGCCTTCCCAAACCTCACTGGGGATGTTTCCCCCACTGGGGAGATCTCCCCACCCCTGTGATGCCACCAAAGCAGCAATCCAAGGGTCCAGCCCCACCCTGAGATGGTCTAAACTGGAATTTAATTAGGTCACTCGCCGGCTACATTAAGCACAGATGTCCACATTCAGGAGATTACAGATTTATTGGGCATTGATTAAATGAAAGAAAAAAATCAAATCAGAGTCACAGCTGAGTGCATGTGCCAGCTCTCCCTGAGGGCAGCTGAAGCAGGCTATAATTAATATTACACAGTCCTGACAGGCAAGATAAAAGTTCTGGCCAGGCCAGGGTGTAATTTAGGATCTATTTATTCTCCAGCAGAATTTATTAACTCGAGCAAACCCAACGCAGGCAGATTTGTGGCTGATTTCCCTGCTAAGGGTGTCAGGAGCTCTCTGCACGTGCTGCTCTTCCTCCTTAAACACGGCCAAAAGCTCCACCACCAGCACAGCACCAGCTGAAATCCAGGGAGAACTTCCCATGGATGGACCCCATCCCTCCCTGGGGAGCCACAGCTGCCCCTCCCGAGCAGCAAATCTGCTGCAATAAATGCTTTACACAGCCCTGGCATCAGTGCCTGCTCCGAGCACTGCCAGGGACAGGGAATTCTGGCTCCAGTTAAATCCATGGCTAAAGTCCCACAGAGCCCAGCGAGCCAGAATTCCAGGCTGCTTCCCACAGCCCTGTGCTGCAGCACGTGTGGCTCTGCCCAGAGCCAGCTCTGCTCTCCTGGAGCTCCATCCACCATGGATATCCCTGCAGGGAGCAGGGATGGATGACCAGGAATGGCTGGGCATGGCTGTGCAGGCAGAAGGCAGCGAGTTCCTGTTGCAGCATCCAGCTCTCCTGCACATTTGCGACAGATATTTATTCTTATTCTTACTCTTATTATTCTTATTCTTATTCTTATTCTTGTTCTTATTCTTATTCTTGTTCTTATTCTTGTTCTTATTCTTGTTTTCTTATTCTTACTCTTCTTCTGTGCCGTTTGATCAGCCCCTGGCATCCCAGCCGCTCTGGGTCCTGCTTCAGGTGCCACCTGCTTTTAAACAAACAGTGGTGCCCATCCCTCAGGATTCCTGGCTTCCATCTGGTCAGGACTCTCTCCTGAAGGAAGGTGGGTGCAGGAGCAGTGCTGTGCCTCTGGGTTAGTCTGTGCCTGGGGAGTTTAGCCCCCAGTTCCATGTGCTGATAACCATTTACAATTCCCCTTTGTGGGCGTCTCTGCGCGTTCCGAGCTCTTTACCACCATTAGCTAATTAACAGCGCTCGACCCTTTGTTCAGAGCATCTTTAGATGGGGTCAGCCCTCCAGCATGAAACTGGGGGAAGCTCTGAGAGCAGCTTTTCCTCAGTTATTTATGTCCATGTGTTCCCACCTCCTCCTCACGCTGGGAGAGCAAGAGGAAAGGTGAAAACCGGGTTCAGGTAGAGCTGAGGTGAGCCCACAACTGCCTTTGATGTTTTTGTCTGGGCTCCATGCTCACTGAGGAACTTTCTTTTAGAGCAAATCAACACCTTTGTGATGTAAAAAAAGATAAATCTCCCAAACAATTGCTCTTTAAGCTGTTCTAAGGGACAGGAGCTGTTCAGTGGGAATTTGGGATAACTCCCACCTCACACGTGCTGACTCAGCCCTTCCCTGCATTAGGAGAGAGGTCGGAGCTCATAAAAAACTGTTTACATTCAAGCAGCACCTTCCTCACACTCCTCCTCTCCCACTCACCACAAGAAATTTATCAGCAGGGGGGTTTTGTGTTCTGCACGCAGGGAAAGCCCCACTCCCCTCCCGAGGATGCTCAGCCCGGCCCTGGATCCGAGGTGACATCTCAGAGCCAGAGCACCTGGCAGGAGATGCCCTCAGCCTGCCCGGGACTGCAGAAAGCCTGGAGGGAGGAAATGCTGGATTTGCTGGGAGCTGGCCTTAGAAACCTGGGAATCCAAGGAAATCCGGCAGGCACTGGAGTGGGACCGTGTTTGAAAGCGCTTTATCCCACCCTCCAGGCCTTGTTTTCCTCCTGGTCAGGCACCATTCCTGCCATCCCTTCCACTCCCACTCTCCCCTCTCCCTGTCCTGCATGATTCATGCAGCATTTAAATAATAAATTGCATGAACACTGTGGAGTTTATAGCACTCAGGGAAGGCTGTTAACTGAAGCACTGTGTAATTCATACAAATGAACTTGGTGGGAGGATTTCATTGAGGAAAAAGAAAAAATCAGTCCAAAGAGTTTATAAAATCCAAGGTCTGCCAGGGATTTGCAATATTTAAGTGCTGTGTGTGTTTAGAGTGAGAATGTGAGGGTGATTTATGCAGGGTGACACCTTGGTCTCAGCTTTTAAACTTATAACTTCTATAAAGCAAACTTTAATTATTATACCCTCAGGAAAGGGCCAAAACGAGTGCTGGGGTAGGACAGGCCTGGAGCAAGGGACATGTTGCCTCTAAGGCCAGAGAAAAGAAGCTGCACTTACCCAAAACTCCCAAAAAATGAGTTTGCATCTCGCAGCAGCTCAATACTGATCACTGAAATGGGAAGAAATATCAAGAGCTAAAGTTCAAATAAGTATCTCTAATAAAAAATATCTGCTTTACCTGCAAATTCCTGGGTCAAAGCAATCAGGAAAGAAAATCCAGGACAAGGCAAACTCTGCTTCCCTCTAGGACAGGACAGGAAGTCAGAAATGCCTCCCAGAGAGCAGGATCCAGCAGCTGAACCAGGCTGGAGAGCTGAACTGCAGCCTGTCAGGTGGCATTGATGTAATTCTGGGTGTATAAACAGCTCTGCTCCCTCTTCAGCTCTGATAAATGGAGCTCTGGGGCCCACACAGGCTCTCCAAACAGCACCACTCATTAGTTTGTCATTCCCTGGATGCTGCTGGTCCAGGGGAGAGGCTGAACCCTCCCCACAGGCAGGAGGATGAGCCCAGACTGGCCAGAGCTGCTGAGCTGGAGCCAAGGAAACCACAGCAGAGGCACCAGGGCAAGGCACTGAGCTCTTTCCCTCATTCCTCTCCCTCCTGACAGATTTAAACTCCATCTGGATGGTTCTTAATGCCCACTGCTGGCAGTCCCAGCTCGGGGAAGGGCCGGGCACTGAAAGAGCAGCGGTGCCCCGGAGGCACTGGAGGTATTTGGGTAACATTTCACGGAGCACCACGCAGGGCTCAGCTGCAGCCCTGCCTCGCAAATGTCACTGCCCCGGGCTGTCCTGCCCCATCTGCACGGAGAGAGGGGACATTTGTTGTGAGACAGGCTCCAAAGAGCTGGGGACGTGCCAGGGGTTTGCTCAAAATCAGCGAGGAGAGCAGGTGGAAGGATTCCCAGAAATTCCTGGAGCAGTCCCACAGCCCCGTCCTTCTCCTGAGGGGCTCCTGCTCCCCACGGCCCCGTTCAGCTGCACTGGTGCTACTGGGAAATTCCCTGTCACCCCTCACTTCACTGACCTGGCTGCTCCTTGTCCCCCCAGGACACCCAGAGCCGCTGGCAGAGGGTGCAGGCAGGGCTGGGAATGCTGCTGCCCCTTCCCTTGGGGAATCTGCTCTGTCCGTGGCTTCCTTTCCCTGTGCTCTCCGTGCATGTCAGTGAGAGCAGTTCCACCCGTTTCAGGAAACATTTTATTTGCGGTGCCAGCCTGCCTTGGGTGCCGGGACTGAGGTCCTTGTCACTTTGAAGATCCCAGCTATTTGACTGCTTTGAATTCATTTGTTTAATGAACCTCAGGGGGCCCCTGCACCAAAGCATTCCCAAAGAAGTTCAGAGCTTTGCAGTTTCTCCACTAATTAGGGACTCCTCTGGGGCTAAACACAAGAGGTTGTGCTGCTGTGTTTGAAGTCGGCAGAAAGCCAAGGCAGGGCTCAATCTCCAGCTCAAGTGAAGCATTTTTAATGTTTTTCCTCCTCTATGTTTTTTTCCTCTCCCCAGCAAACGCAGAGTTTCCAGGCACAAACAGAAATGATCAGGTCAAGGTGCTCTGAGGCAGGGGAAGGGTTTTATCAAAGCCTGGATAAAGCAGCCCAGCTCTGCAATGGCCTTTCCTGCACTTGTGTCTCTGCAGACGATTCACAGCCCTGGGTCTCTTCTGCGAGCCCTTTCCTCAGTGCCTGCTAACCCAGTTCCTGTTAAAGGCTCCTGGAGCTAAAACTGAGAGCTCGGATTGCTCATTAGGAGCTGTCCAGGAACAGCCAAGCTCAGTTCTTGCAAGGCCAGAGCACAGCCCATGCAGACAGCACAGGCCACACCTTGCAGCCCTTACAGGGGCTTAGGGTGGGGAAACGGGGGGAAATCTCCTTTGGAAGTGCCTTGAGGGTGTGGGAATCTCACAGCTGAGAGATGCAAGACAAAATGCACTCGTAGCAACTTCTCTTAATCCAAGAGTTTTCCTTTTCTCTTTTTTTTTATGCACAAGTTTCCTCTTCCCCTTCCTTCCTTTGCCTGCCTGGCCCTTGTCCTCCAAAAAGTGAAATGCACATGTCCTAGTTAAAAAAAAAAAAAAATAATAATCATACTTATTAGAAGGAATAAGGAAAGAAATTGGTATCTCTTTGCAATTCATTGCAGCAACTTTGTCACCCCTCAGAACTCCCCCAAGGTAAAAAAGGGGCTGCTCAGAATCCACCCTGTGGTGCTCAGGGCACCAAGAGTCCTGCAGAACTAATTGCCAGGCACATTAATTACTGATAAAATAGGAAATCCCCAAATACCATTAGGAAGGGATGATCAAACATGCACCACTGATTGGATCCATCGTCCTTCCAGCCTCGCTGTAAGTCACCTTCCCGGTGCTCGGGTTCACAAGGACAAATGTATCATAGGAGGTAAACAAATGCTCTCAGCAGAGAGCTGGGAACACCTCCCTGGGATAAAGCTGCAGATTCCTTATCCAGGACCACACATCTGGGCTCTGCAGCCAAAAACCTGCTCATTTTCCACCTTGGAGCTGGCAGCTGCAGCGGCAGCATCAGGCACTGCTCCCGCTGCTGCTCCTCTCCCAGGTTCCTGCCTCATCCCATCTGCCCCACCGAGGGCTGCCAGGAGATGGAACGAGGCAGGAAAACCTCCCAGGTTCTGGAAGTGTCCATGCTCAGGAGGGCAAACCTGGAGCTGGGAATGGGCTCAGGGTCAGGGAGGACAAACCCTGAGGTCCGAGCCAGGGGTTTGCTCACAGAGCTCTTCCTAAAGGCAGGTCAAGGGGACACAGGCGGGATCAGGGGATGGCACTGGAATTGTTTAACTGGTTCTCTTCCGTCCAGCCACACCTCCCGGGCTGGAGAGCGGTCCCAGGGAGCTGCCCAGGGTGGTTTAGTCCTGGCAGCTCTCACCAGGGGTCACTGCTGGCTCGTCAGAGCCCTCGGAGCCCCCGGGGCCAGGCTCGGAGCAGCCGCCGGGTGAGCTCAGCTCCCCACGCCCTTTCTCCCCGGACATTCCCTGCTTTGCTGCCTCCGCCGGGAGATTGAGCATCAGGGAAGTTCCTGACCTTGTGCAGGCAGTGACAGGCAGGGACACTCCTGTCCCCAGCCCCTGGAGCCAAAGCTGGCTATGGAGGAGCAGGGGAGCCAGCCAGGCAAATTCCAGCCCAGCCTCTGCCCTTTCCAGAGGGCTGTTGGAGGGCTGGGATCAGAATTCCTGCCTGCTCCTGCGTATCAGGGTGCACGGAGAATGTAAATCAGGCACAGAAACGCCTTTCCCGGTGTGCTGGCCGAGCTGGGGGTGCTGAGCCCCTGTCCCGGTGCCAGCACCCAGGACACCCAGCCTGGCACAGCGGGAAGCTGCTGCCATCTCCTGGGCAGCCCGGCTCCACTGGGCACCCTTTCCCCCTTCCAGCCGCTTTTCCCAAGCTACTGCAACCCGCGGTGATGCCATGAAGATTTTTGCCTTTTCTTTTATACCCCTGTTACACCTTTTTACAACTTCTGTATTCTCAGTGCTTTTTGCCTACATTCTTGGACTTGTTTGTCAAGCTAAGAGAGTCAACTTTTTAGAAGCTTCGTAGCTGGGGATCAGTGTGCCCCAGAGCCCAAGGTCCTCTCCAGAACATATTCTGTAAACCCAGATAGAACCATCCAGGGGAAGGTTCCTTGGGGAGGGGGGCTCACTCAAGCCTCTCATTGGGGAATCTTTGATAGATCTGCTAATTAGTAACACCTCTAATGTTATACCCAATGTTGGGGGGGGGGGGGTGGGACACAGAGATAAGACTCGGCGGGATGCATCTCGGTGCATATGACCTGGACGGGTGCACCTAAGGATCCTTAAAAATAAATACCAAAGTAAAATCCCTTTTCCCCTTCTAACCGTGTATGACTCTTGATTCTAAGACCAAGAAAAGGCATCACCGGGGCCGCCTGCCTGCCCTGCGACAGCTCCTGTGGCACTGAGGCAGCAGCCACCTGCCTGCGCCCGCATTGCGTGACAAGGCTTCTGTGCAAACACAGCCACAGCCCCGTGACACGGGCACAGCCGGGCACAGCCGGGCACAGCCGGGCCTGCCTGTGCCCCGGGCTCCGAGCCCACGCAAGCTCCCAGGAATCACAGATGTCTGCGCCCCGTCTCAGCCCAGCGCTGCCGAAGGTGGCACCGAGACCCCTGGGCAGGCTCCTGTCCCCTCGCCAGGGCTGGGGACACCCTGCAGGGTGCAGGCGGGATGGGGACACCCTGGGTGCGGGATGGGGACACCCTGGGTGCACCCTGGGATGCAGGCGGGAACGCCAGGACTCCATCCGAGCGCTGGAGCAAGGAGCGGCACAGCACGGGCAGCAGCGCTGCCAGCGGGGCTTCACTGCGGAGGGGCTCTGCGGGCACACACAGAACAGCGAGGGCTCTGCTCCAGCAGGGAGAACTTGGCTGCATTTGGGGAGGGGGCAGGTGGAGGAGGCAGAGTGAACCCAGACCTCCAGCTGCAGAGAGAACGAGCTCCTGGTTGCTCTTTCTCCTGCCTTTTTTGACCAGGGACCTTCCTGAGGAGCACAAAGAAGCAGGAGAATTCCCTCGTCAAGCTGCTGACTTTGAGGAAGCAGCTTTTGGCAAAATGTTTGTCCTTCCTGATCTCCCCCCCCCGCCCTGCCCTGCCCTGCCCTGCCCTGCCCTGCCCTCCCTGCAGCCCCTGCTGTGCATTACGAGGGGGCTTTCAGGACCTCATCCCTGCAGAGAACAATCCACCTTTTCTGATTCCAGCCTGGGCAGAGCCCTCCCAGGGCTGACAGGCTGCGGTAAAGCCCTCAGAGCTGAAGATTCCTTCTGCTGCCTGTGGGAAATCCCGTGCCAGGGCCGGCAGAGCTGGGAGGGGACCAGGGCTGAGGTGTTTTCCCTGCAGCAGACCCGGACACGTGGGGGAACTGGCAGCCTCCCAGCCGCCTCTGGATGCAAAATTCTTTCCACACCTAATTTGCAACTCCAGCGAGCCACAGGGCCCTGCCTGCCCTGCTGCCTGCCCCCTCTGTTCTCCTCTCCTGGCTAGAGGCAGGGATGGGGTGGCTTTCTGGAGCTGCAGGACACTGCTGGGACAAGCGCCAAAGCCCTGGGCAGAGCCCATCCCAGCACTGGGAACTCAGCCCACACCTCCAGCAGGACAAGGAATCTTTTCAAGCCAGCTCAGCAGTTCGAGCAGTATAAAAAATCCCTTCATGCCCACATTTACAAAACACAATATTTGCAAAACAGGTCAGTAAATCTCAACTGCCCCGAGTTCTTCACCTAAAGCAAATAACCCCAGAGGAGCTCAGAACAAACACAGCTCTCCTTGCCCGGAGCTGGGCAGAGTCCACCCTGTGCCACGCAGGGCCAGCAGCCAGGGGATGAGGAGAAGAGAGGGTGCCCCGCTGTGCAGGGTGATTCCAGCCCAGACAGAGTGGTTCCAGTGCCAGGAAAGGGAGCAGAGAGAACTCCCTGTCCTTGCTTTTCTCAGCAGCCTGCCCTGCCCTCACCTCTGCCTGACCCAGGGAGAGCCTGAGCTGCTTTTCCTGTGGTTCACATTTCCATGCTCCCCAGCAGGTGCTTCTGTGCACTTGTTTATTCCGTTTTCTTCTCTGTGACTGATGCATTTTGCCAAGAAGAGCCACCCCGTGCCTTGCCATCCCCTCCTGGTGAGGAGCAGGTGGGAGGAGGTTTGGGTTTCCTGGCTCCTGCTCTTCCCCAGATTATTCCCAGTGTGCTGGAGGGTTTCAGCTGCACTCCTGAAGCACAGCCCTGAGTTCCCAGTGCTGCTGTTTGCCTGGGGACTCCAGGAATATTCATTTAACTCACTCCCCTCAGAGATCTGCCAGGAGACAGGGACGGGGACAAACCGCACCACTCGTGCCAGACAAGCTGATAACTCCTGTCTGCTTGCCAAGAGGGAGTAAAAACCCGAGTCATCCCATCTGCTGTAACCCCAGCAGTGTGGGTGGGAGCCAGGGAAGCACCCCTGCATCATTTCCAAGAGTCCCTGAGGAGTGGAGCTGGGGCTGGGGAAAGCAGCAGCTGCTCTACCCAGAGCCTCTGTTTGCTCTGGCACCTAAACCCAGACTGTGGAGCTGTCAGATCCTGGACTCCCCACCCTGGGGCTGCTCCTTCTCCAGCCAGAGGAGCCACGGGCTGTGCTGGGCTCCTGCTGGCACCAGGAGGGTCCTGCTGCTCTTTGGGGTGGTTTTGGGTGCTGCTCTGAGCAGTCTCAGCCCTGTCAGCTCCTCTTCAAATATTCTGGGCACTCGGGAAGCTCAGGCTCCTCTGTAACACATCTGAGTCTCCCGTAGGAATTTCTATTTCCTGCCCTTCCTCCACCGGACTTCACACCCATTTAACTGGCTTTGTTTCATGGGCTTATCCCTGGCTGAATTAACGATTGTGCAGTCACCTTTAGGGACAAAAATACTAATTTTACTGCTTCCCAGAGCTCTCTGGCTGTATCCTCTCCTCAAGGCAGGCTCCCACTTCCCCACGGAAGATCAACCTCTCCAGGAACCAACGAGGGACAAAACTGAAAAGCCCCAGGGTGCAGATCATGTAACAAAAATTGTCACTTCCACCATCCCTTACAAGGCTCTCTTCAGTCCTGGGGAGGTTTCTGTAGCAATCCCATCCTGCCTTTTCTTTCCCAAATGGAATTCTCTCCGAGAGGACAGGACAGAGGTGGTTCCAGCCCTGTCCCAGTGACACCCCACTGAGTCACCCCCACCGCTCAGAGGATGGCACAGAGCTTTTGCAAGGAGCATTTATTTACATGAAACTGCCCAGGGCAAAAGCCTCCGAGAGGGAAGCTGGGCTTGCAAAACCCTCTGCTTCCATTCCCATTGCTTTTCCCCATTCCATGTGCTCTCAGATTGCTGACATGCTTCCCGTGTTCCTTATGGTGCTCCCAGAAAAGGTTTTTCAGCAGTTGGGAAGAGCAGCTCCTGTTCCCAAGGAGCTGCAGCCTGAGGTCCCTTTGAGGAACTCTCCTTTTCAGCCCTGTGCTGGCGCTGGGCAGCAGAGGAGCCCCAGGCACTGCCCAAGGAAACTCCCAGAAGGGCAAAAAACAAGATAAAAACCACAAGGAAATGAGGCTCTGCAGAAGAATTTGATTCTGTGGACCCAGCAGATCAGATAATCTCAATTTTTTTTTGCCCACACTCTCTGCATTAGGGCCAAATTTTCCTCCAACCAATGCAGCACCACTGAGCATTCTTCCAACACACTCTCCTTTTCCCTGGCATCTTTCCTGCTGCTCTCCTCTTTGTCCTGAACGCCCCTATTCTCTTCCTCTTTTTTCTCCCACTTCTGTTCAGCTTTTATTGGAAACATTTCACCCAGCAGCTGCTTTCCAGAGCTGCAGCCCCCTGGGTGAGGAGCTCTGGGGCTGAGCACGGCAAGATGAGCACAGGAAAGGAAACCCCAAATTCCCACTCAGGCAGCACAAGTGACTCAGCAGGGCCAGGGAGGAGGAGGAAGATGGCAAAACCTCAGCACGAGGACATCAAAAACAACACTGAGATTTAGTCCCTTCTCCAGGGGAGGATCAGAGTGGCTATCAGAAAAAAAATCAGAAAAAAAGAGCAGTCAGGTGTTGGAATAAGTTGCCCAGGGAGGTGGTGGAGTCACTGGATGTGGCACAGGGGATGTGGTTTAGGGTCTCTTCCATCCTTGATGATCCTGGGGTTCTGTGATCTGCAAGTGTAAGGCAGACAGGGGCAAAGAGAGTCCATTCCCTTCTTTTTGGGGAGATCCAGCTCATTTGGAATACCTGTGTTGCTCATTCTGGTTGCTGGAAACAACCACCCTCAGCAGAACCATCCCTGGGTGCAGGTTCAGGAGCGATCTCCATTCAGGGAAGCTGATTCAGGATCATCACCTCTAATTACTGGGTGTCTCACACGCCGGGTTTCGCTCTGGCCCCAAATCTCCTTTCCCAAGGAGGTGGAAGGTGAGCGGGAGGAAGCCCGTCCGTTTCAGGGACAGGGAAGTGCTGCCTTTGTCCCCTGCACTGACCCCACAGCGCTGCCCCAACAGCTCAGGGAGCACTTGCAAAATCAGCCTCAAAATCAGCCTCAGAATCAGCCTCAGAATTAGCCAAGGGCCTGAGGGGAGAACGGGAGAAAATCCAGGAAGGAGAAGAAAGAGAAACTCGAGCTGTTTTCTTCATAAAATGTTACTTGAGGCATTCAGCCAAAATCACTTGGGAGGAATCACATCAGGGATTTGTCCGCAGCAAGGAAATGTTCATCAGTGGGGGGCTGTGAAAGGGGTTAGGAGAGACCATCCCTCCACAGGCTCGTGGCCCTTCATGATCCAGCTTTTTCCAAGCGGGATCAGAAGCTTTATTTGAGCATTTCTACAAGGATATTCCCTGTCTGGGGTTTTCACATTTTCTAGAACTGTTTGGCCTTCAAAGAAGGAAGAAATGCCTGGATCAGAGCTGGGAGCAGGACTGGAGGTTCCTCCACATGTCCTGGGCTTCTGCAAGAGATCACAGGACTGGTGCCCATTCCAAGGGACACAAGTGCAGAGAACTTGATGTCCAGCCCATGGATTCCTCAGGGATGTCCCCACTGCCCATTTTAACCCCTGAAATGGGGGTCACCCCTTCATTTTCACCAGTTCTCTCCGAGGCTGAGCAGGTAGGAGGAAGTGTCTCTATCAGTGAAACCTCCAGGGGGGTGTGGACGTGTGAGCTGGACGGGGAGGAGGAAATATTTGCATTTACCTCATCAAAGCCGGGGTATAAAACGGGCTGGGAAAGTGTGAGGCTTTCTCAGTTCGCAGGTGCAGGTGGATGAAGAGGAGGCATCAGAGGGGGCCATGGCAGCTTTGCTCTTCTTGGCACCACTCCTGCTCCTGGGGACAGTGGCTGGCCAAGAACAGACAGAGACAGAAGAGTGCCTTCAGCTCGGGAGTGCGACTGAAGGGAATTTCTCTGTGGAAACAACACCTCAGGCTTACTGGGCCAACAGAACCTACCTGGGTAAGCCAGCTCTGCCTGGGTCTCACAGACTTCCTGCTGCACAAATATCTCTGTCCCTAACTCAGCTGCTCTCCTGACTTCTCAGATGTGTTTAAACTGGGGGATGTCCAACATTCCGTTCTTATTTTAATGATTTTTAATTCCAGGCAGGGGATAAATGGCGCTGTTGTTACCTCTTTGTTCTTTTTTCACGTTCCCGTCTACAGCTCAATCCCAAAATCTCTTTTGCTCCTCAGGATGATTTTTTCTCCCTTCATCTTTCTGCCTGAACTTGCACAGAAGGACTCGACTGCTCTTGAAAAGACAGAACTTGGGGGAAGTTGTTTTGTGGTTTGGTTCCCTCCCCTCCTCTCGGACACTTTGCCCTTCTCGGTGGCTGCAAAGACAAAGGGGAAGAAGTCACTGATGCTGACAAATGCTCAGCATCCATCCTAGGAAATGGATTTCTTGCTGCAGGAGGATGGGGTGAGCGGCAGACTGACCCTGTTGGTCCCTGCTGGCAAATCTCCCTCTGCCCTGAGGCCCAGCAAAACCTAAATGCTGAGAAAATAGTGGAGGAGAGACATCCTGACCCCTTCCTGCAGGGGAGGGGGGCTGTGAACTGGCACAGGTTCCCTCAGCTCTCACCCAAGCAGCATCCCCAGCAGTTGGTTGGGGTTTTTTTTCATTTGTTCACTGCTGTTATTTGAATTATTTTTGAGCGCAGAACTGAGCTTTGATGGCAGTTCCTGCCTCACATCAGCTCCTGGAGGTTCTGATGCTCTCGGCAGCTTTGGTTTGAAGCAGGGCTGAGCTGAGGGGTGCTGAAGGCTGAGAGGGACACGGCAGGGCACTCCCAGGGACCTGGGCAGCCCCTGGCTGTGCAGACGGATCCTCTTTGCCCCATCTGATCATGGTCCAGCTTCTGCTCGGGAGAAAAGCTCTGAGACCCCATCCCGGAGCAGAGACGGGTGAGGCACCCCCAGCTGAGGGCTGCTCAAAGGTTCATTTTCCCACCCTTCTCATTTGCATGGGATGCAGAGGGCTCTGGTTTCCCTCCCAGGCGTGGCACCCACGGCAGCAGGGGCTGAGCCCGGTGCCTGAGGAGTTCAGGGGGGCAGATAAAGGGGTTTTTCCTCCCGTGCTCGGGGCAGGACTGTGGTAAATCACCCTCTCTGCAGGCTGCTGGTGCAGTTGTCACCACGAGTGTCACACAGGGTGAACAAATACTGGGAACCCTGAAGGCTCGGGGTCCTTCCAGGGCAGAGACCTCACTTTGTCCAACTTGCTCCGTTCCCAGTGACAATAAAGGATAACAGAAGCCACAGCGCAGGCCGGTACCTGCTGCAAGCCCTGTCCTCCCAGAACACCTCCGTGGGGAATTGGGAGGAAAAACCCACAGGGAATTGCAGCTCTATCAGCACAGCAATATTGAACATCCCCAAGAACACAACCCGCTGGACATCCCCGGCCAGTAACCTGTCCTCTGTGCAAATCAGGTAAGGATTTCCTCCCTCCGAGCCTCCAGCTGGGACAGAACCCACAATCAACCCCTCCTCCAGAGCAGGGGCTGAGAAAAACCTCTGGAACCATCTCCAGATTTTCTCTGGAAAGCACCAAGGAAACTTTTGCTGCCAAAGGCAACCCCACCGTGCTCTGGGAGCTTCAAGATGCTCCCATGAGTAGGGATGCAGGATAATTCCATGGAAATGGCTGGGCTGAACACTTCCATTAGCACTCGTGGGAAATGTTTGTCCAAGGGAAGCAGAGCCCTCAGCCTGCTCAGCCTTATCTGTGGGAAGGAAGGAAGGAAGCAGACCAGGGCTCCTGGCAGGAGTGCTGCTAATTACAGGGAACATGGTTCCCAGTTCATTGCCACCCTGGTACAAGGAATCCCCATCCCAGCCAGACAAGGGCAGGAAAGCAGTGAAAATGTGATGGAGAAACAATTTCAGATGTTAAAACTACCCCCAAAAAGCTCAAATTGGCTGGAGGGCAACATCAGCAAGCTCAGCATGACTCTAAAATTCCTGTCTCTTCATCTGCTTTTAATGTCCCCTTTCCATCCCCACACGAGGCACTCAGCTTCTCTCCTTTGAACTTTTCCTCTCCCTTCCTTCCACAGGGTCTATTTCAGCCTCGCTGGTAAAATTGAGCTCAAGACTTTAATGCTGAACAGAGGTAAATAATCTCCAGCTGGGGAAGGACGCACCAGGCAGGGGCTTCACTCGTGCTCTGGGCTTTGGGGAGAGGGGGAAGAGGGATTCTGGGTGCCTGGAGCAGAAGGATATCCCGTATCTCCAACAGTCAGGCAAAGACAGAGGGTTTTCAGGTTATAATTTCAACTTAAAACCTTTTCAAGCTTCCTTTTTGCCTTAAGAGACACGAAACAGC
Organism: Corvus kubaryi; assembly: GCF_017639235.1. Taxonomy (NCBI): domain Eukaryota; kingdom Metazoa; phylum Chordata; class Aves; order Passeriformes; family Corvidae; genus Corvus; species Corvus kubaryi. Next base: position 19,814 of record NW_024581348.1, read on the forward strand.
TACAAACCAGAGGCCAGGCTTATTTATTTCTGCAGGGGCTGCCACAGGAATGGATTGGGAACTGTGGCTTTGCTATCACAGAGTGTTTCTGGTACCCAGAGAAGCCCAGTCCGGAGGGTGATGATGCTGCACTGATGCCAGGGCTGTATTCAGACATCCCACTCCTCTACTGTGGGTTTGACCCCTCATTTCTGTGAGACCAGAGTTAAACACAGCCTCTTGGAGAAGGTCTCCACTGGTCCTTTGGATTTCTAATCGATTTTTTTTCTCCATTTCAGGAGCAGAAGCCTCCACCCCCAAGCCCAACTCGGTGTGCAGGGCTCAGAGCAGCTCCTTGTTCCTGGCTGCCCTGCAGCTGCCCCTGCTGCTCCTCACGGGCACCCTGCTCTCCTAGGGGCCAGCAGAGAAGGGGACCCGGCTGTGCTGCCCCTTTCCTCCTGGGAAAGGGGGGCTGAGCTGATCTACTCAGGAAAACCTCTCCCTTGTGTGTGTTAGGATGATAATGCACTTCCCCAGTAAATTATAAAGGTTTGTGTGACCACTGAGCTGATCCTCCCCCTGCTCTCCTCAGCCACAGCCTCAGCAGAAGGAAATATTTCAGAGCAGAGATCCCTCCGTCCTGGGTTTGCAGCCAGAAAAATGGGCAAACAGACCCCATTTAACACGGGACACTCGTGAATCCATGACTTCCTCGTCACCTGGGATTCTGTGACGCACAAAACGCCTGGAGAGGGGACAGCTCCTCCTCTCCTCAGGGCACCAGGGCTGCTGAGAAGCTCCAAGAGGGGTCTGGGTTTGTCTGTTTATCCCCTCCTGGCACAGCCCCCACAGCTCAGGGACCAGAACTGAGCCTGGGAAGGGAAATCCTGCTCAAAAAATCACCTTAAAGTCTCCAGTGCCAGCCCAGGGAAAACAAATGTGCTCCCCAGCGTGCTCCAGGGGGGAGCAGGACAGGCTGGAGATGCTGCTGCCAGGGCATCCTCCACACCAGGCCTCAGGAATTTATGCTCCATGTTGTTATTTGGTCCAAAATCCCTTAAATTTCGGTATTTCTGCAGATGAAAAAGTTTCTCTTTGTTCTCTCTCTGGTTTTTTTTCCCCCTGATTTTCTGGACAGCATGGTGGGTGTTTTTTGTTCCTTTTTTTTCTTTGTTTTTTTTTTAATCAACAGCTGATTTTGCTGTAGGGCAAGATTGCATGGGCCAATGGATGTCTTGATTTTATTGTTGTTGTTTGCATTTTTATATGGGTAAAACCTTTATTTAGAAATTTTCCAACTCATGGGAAGCAATTTTTTTTTTTCTTAAACCGATCTAAATAAAATAAGGAATTAAAATTGGTTCTTGCACCTCCCATTATTTCCTGCCTTCATTGTGATGTTGGGGGGGTTTGAAATGATTCTGAACACTGTGAAAGATTTGGCTTTGAACCCACAGGTGAGCACAGAAAGGAACAAATTGAGGCCTGAACTCTGCAATCCTGCACAGGGTGACCCAGAGGCTTTTTGGGAGGAAGGGTCAGGAACACAATCCTGCCCCATTCATCCTCTCGTGCTTCCTCTTCAGGAGGCTGAGCCCCAAACCACAACAATATTTCAGTGGATCAGAGTCCTGGCTTTAAATTGCCAGCCCAAAGTTGTCCAAGTCCCCTGATTTCTGCTGAGTAAATTCTAATTCCCAAGAAGCTGAAGAGCCTGGGAATAAAGGAGCCTGAAAATTTAACACAGGAGCTGAGCACCACAAGAAAAAATTCCTGAAAAGAAAGAAGACACAAGAAAAAAGTCCCTGCTCATTTCTATTTCTCAGGCATTCAGACATCAGGTCTAAGAGGGAGATTTTTTAAATTCAGACAGAATTGCCTGAAATATAATCAGTAAAAGTGGGCAGCTGTGAATAAACACCTGCTAAGGCTGGTTCGGCTTTCAAGTTGAGCTTTCACTCAACTCTTGCCCCTTCAAACTGTATCTCCAAAACATCTTTTGTGCCTCAAAACAAACAAACAAAAAATTCCTCCCTCTCATGCCCTCAGGGCTCTCAATTCCAGTGTCAATTCCCTTTGTTTCATCCTCATTTCCACTTATTTCCCTCTTTCCTGGCGGGTTGTGGAGGGATTGGGTTGTAAAGCCAAAAGTCCCCAGCACAGTTTCTCAGCTGAAACCTGAGCCTGCAGTGCTGCATTAATGGAATGTTCCTGCAGAATTCCGGAGAAATGAATTTTTTAGGGCCCAGCCATTAAAACTGGCGTCTGTTTAGCAGGCAGGGTAATTAGCAGAGGTAGGGACAGGCTTTATCTCCTGCTACTCCAGTGCGCAACACACAATAAAATCCTAATTAGTGCTGGAAATTACTGCTCAATTCCAATCCCGCTGTTGAGCCATCTATCTCCTAAGATGACAGCCTTGGATAATAAATACGAAATTGCATTTAAATATCCTTGTGGCACCTCCCATGTCCCAGATTATCCAGAGGTGGCTCCTGCAGTTTTGTCCCATCCATGATCCTCATCAGTGGTGTTTTCATTAATTTTTACGTTATTCAGCAGCAAAAACGAGCATTTCGAGACACCCCTGTCTATTTTCCCTGCTAAAAACTTAATTCACAAACATAACCAGGCATAACTGCCTCCAGAGTCAGAGAGGGACTCTAAGGATCTACCTTAGATGAGCTCTGAGGCCAAATTCTTCAGGCCACATCTATGAAATTTTGAGCTAACAGCGAGTAGGAAGCTCTTACTGGAAGTACTGAGCTCTTAAAACATTGATTAATCATTAACAGAGTGATTACAGCTGGATAAAGTCCCATTAAAATTTTTCCTACCTTTCCACTGACTTCCTGTAATCCCTGAAGTTTCAATTGGTATTGCACCATCCCACCTCAAAAAAATCAGCAGAACAACCCCAACTCTTTGGGTTACAGACGATTTCTCACTAAAACATCTTCCTGTGGGTGTCACAGGAGGAATTCTGGGGGCAACACCACAATCAGGGTTAAATTTGCTTAATTCCCATCCCCCTGCTGCAGAGTGAGATGGAGTTTTAGTCCTGGGTCTCTTCTTGGCTGCATTTCTGGCAGAAATATTGCTGTGTTTCCTCTCTCAGCAGGGCCAGAGCTAACAGAGAGAGTCAGGAGATACCTGCACACCCGAGGCAGAACCGTTTGGCCCAGAGGTGCCTTGTCCAGGGGCAGAACTGTTTAATCCTCTGCCACAGTCACTGAATTTCCACGTCACTTTAACAGCAGACGTCGAGTTTTCCAAACCAGTGTACAAATAACGACAAGGGGAGAGCCACAAAATGCCCCTGAACCCCCAGCCCCCGTTGTTCTCCTCACTGTTCAGACTTTTCTTCTGCTCAGTTTCCACTCGGCCTCCCCACTGCACAGGGCAATCGGTGCAATTAGCGCCAGACACGGAGCAAACATCCTAATGAGCTTTGGCCAGGGTGGGAATTGCTGGGCAGCCCCAGCGGGACGAGCCCAGGGTCCCTGGGCTGCTCTGGGTCTCTGGAAAATGAGGAATGTTCGGTGAATACCTAGGAAAATGTTGGGAATTCTGGGGCAGGCACAGCTCCTTCTCCCAGCTCTGTTCACAGCCACCTTCCCGAATGTTTTGCTCCTCGTTTGCCTCCTCCAGCCTCTCATTCCCTGCCAGGGCACTGCCAGTGTTCAGCCCCAAAGTGGGCAGGGGTCCTGTGACCCCCCTGGAGCCCTCCCTGATCTCCAGGCACTGCACTCACGCATAAACCCACGCGAGGGAGGCGAATTCCAGTCGGGAATGGTGGGATGCAGCTGGATCTGTGAGCTCAGAGGAGCAGCTCCCGGTGGCGACTCCTCGTCCCTCAGTAGGTGGATTATTTATTAAATCCCTCACTGCTGGGGCTACAATGGGCAGTAAAACACCAGCCCGAGGAGCAGCCCCCGAGCTGTGGCAGCACTTGGCTGGGTTCCTGTCTCTGCTGCTCCTTTTGGGCTCCTACATCACCCTGGGCGTCAGGGGAAAACCATCAATTCCCACTGCATCCCCTGCCAGAGCTGCACCCTCGCTCCTCCCGTGGCCACCGTGCTTCAAACACAGAACAGAGAATAAGGTTTCTCCTCCTCCGGTGGGGCAGAACGAGAAAAAGCTCCCTGAACCAAGAATTAATCAAAAGGAAAACAGCTTCAAACTTCGTTTTTCCTTGACAGAACCAGATGGTCCCACAGGTATTAAACTCAACCAGCTTCGTGCACAGCCTCCCTGCTCACCCAGTCCCTGCCCTGGCACTGCTGCTCTCCCACAAAACCTGGTTTTATCTTATCGTGTGACAGGAAGGCAGAGCTGGCTTTTTCTCTCAGTCCCACGGAACACAACTGAGCCCATTTCCTGTCATTATTCCCCTGCTATTCACATTTATATGCTCTAAAGCTGGAAGTCTTGTTCCTACAGCCTCTGCTGGCATCAGCTGTGACCTTTCAGGGCTGTCCTGGCCCCCACTGTCACCTCAACAGTTCTCCTTCAAAGCATTTCATCACTCAGTAACTCCGAGCTTAATGTTTAATTCTGAGAGTTCATTCTCTCCCTATACACCCCTCCCTCCCTCAGCTGGGAATTTGGAGGTGCTTCCCACAGAGAATCCCCAGAGCTCACACCCCCCTGCAATGATCCAGACCCCACTGTAATTCCAGTTTCAACTCCAGCTCTGGTGTTTCCAGCCCCTTCCACCCAAACCACTGCCCAGCCAGCCAATTTATTCCCATTTCCCCTGAGCTGCAGATATTTAAACCCAAGAGATCAGAATAATTGACACAGATAAATCCCCAAGGTGCACACAGCAATAAATACAAACACTCAGGCTGTGGTGGGGCTTTGTCGGGGCTGCTGAGCTGCAGAAATTCACGGGAGTTTGGGCTGCTTTTTCTGCCTCCGTGCCAATAAAAGCAGTGGGCTGTGCTGTACACTTGTAGCCATTTGTTTGCTTGGCTTTTGCCAACAGCCGAATGAATTCCTGCTCTGATAAAGACACCACATGATGTGTTTGAGTGGCCATGACTCACTGAAGACACCGAATGCTCTGTGAATCACCAGCACGACTTTACCTCATTTTAGCAGTGACACAGCCACAGAGCAGCAGGAGGGGCCAGAGGAGCTGCAGAACCTCCCCGGACAGAGCCCACCCTGAAAAAAAAAATGACTGGTTCCACATCTGAGGAGGGAAAAAGTGGGGGAAAAGGGCAAATGTGTCAGCATTTTTATCTGAGGCACTGAGCACTCTCTGCCTGGGTGACACTGCAAGGAACCTGCAGCCAAATATTCCCCAAAGCACCAGCCTTAGGAAGGAAAACAATCCCCAAAGCTGGAGCTGCCACGGCAGAGGTTTTGGGAAGGTTGGAATATCCCTCGCTTTCCTCACTCTTCCCTTTTTGAAGCTCTCCCAGGGAGTTTGAGCGAAGCTGAGTCAGGGCAGGGGGTGGCACAGAAGTGTCCTCAGGCAAAGCAGTCCCCGTTTTAAATTCAAAAGCAGTTTTGAAGCCATCACAGGTATTTTTTGGCAGTGTAAACCCCACTTCCCAGCAGAAGGGGTGGCTGCAGGAGGACACTTTACCCTCAGCCTGGAGCAGAGAGGCCACGGTTAACAATTATGCAAGCTTCATTAAACCTCCCTAAATGAGGCTGTTTGCTCCCATTATTCAAACACCCCATTTCCTTGTCAAGCAAGGGAATTACTGCCCTGCTTATCACTTCCTTTTTAAGTTACGTGCATTAAGTTATTCTTGATGGCCATTGCTAATTACTCCTCAGGACATTGCTCATGTGACAAAGGGAATCACACACAGCACAGCCACTTCTGCCTCTGGACAGACACCAGGACTTGATGGTCAGGAATTGTCCAATAACCATTCCCTCACTGCTTTTCCTCAGCTTTCACAGCGTGCCTCCAGCTCCAGGAATATCCAGGACAATTAGGGTAGTGCCCATTTAAACTCCTCTCACAGCCTCATCCTGCTAAAACAACCTCCACTGAATTTTGGGGTTAAGGGTTTATTCTTGCACTCCCTCCCCAGGGCTCTGTCCCCACTGGGGCTGTGACATTCCCTGTGTCATTCAGTTTCCTCAGTTTTCCATTCTCACCAACACCCTGCTCCCTTTGGCTCTCCAGTTTGGAGCACAAGTGGGTTTTTTTATTGCCCACTGCACCAGTTCCACGCACAGAGAAAGATCTGCTGGCCACAGGAAGAGACGTGCCTGCAGCACAAGAAATAAACAGATAATAAGCAGAAAAAAAGACAATGTAGTTCTCACTCTCAAAAAATGCTTCTCTATTTGATCAAGAAGCAAAACAACACCAAAGCTCACATTATTAAATATCATAAATTAATTCAATGTTTAATTAGAAATCAAAACCTTTTGTGATTTTGCCAGGCCTCCTCCTCTCTCCAAATCACCTCTATTTACCAGGGCCCAATTCTAAATTTCACATCAGCTCAGTGGCTCGGCTTTGCAAAACAGGAAGGTCTTGAGGAAAAGCAGAGAAACCAACCCATTCTGAGAACCCCAATGGACACATTGCTGCAAGGGTCCTTGTGAAACATCTTGCACTGGTCCTGACCTGACACAGAACCCAGCGCTGGGGCAGGAAATGCCGAGCGGGGCTGAGCTAAACCACTGAGCTGATCATGGAGCCTTTCCCCTGAGCATGAACCGAGGCTGATTTCACTTCACAATTGTTTGTTCTCCCTTGTAAACGACGACGTTCTGCTCTGTCTCGTGCACTTCCACTTTGTAAAGGATTCCCTGGGGCAGGAGCTTCTGGAGGTTGTCCCAGATGAACACGGCGACGTTCTCTGTGGTGCTGGGGGGGGGAACAGCAGCCGGGTCAGAGCTGGCTGAAATGGCAGAAACGACACCAGTATTTGAGGGAGCTGCACTCAGGAAGGGCTGGGGGGATGCTGAAGGGCAGCTGATGACACCTGAATTAAGCGGGGTTTGTGCCACGCCAGCAGATCTGGGTGAAATGGGGCGGAACGGACAGGTCCTGTGTGTCCAGGCTGATCAGGGGACAAGGGGCAGCAGGGCTGGACACAGGTGTGGTCAGCCCACAGGTAAAGGCTGCTCGTTCCCTGGTAGGATCAGGCCCTGAAAACTGTTCCAGTCCCTCCAGGAGCCCCCATCGCTCACCTCACCACCTCAGAGAAGTAGGGCACATCCTTGTCCAGGTTCTTGTGGTCGAGCGGCTCCATGATCGCCTCCTGCCAAGAGGGGACGGTGACAACCCTGTCCCTGCCTGGCCTGAGGTTCAGATAACCACACACAGCCAGGCAGCAGGGTGGGAAAAAAGGGAAAGAGCCCTAAATCCAGCTGTGAAATTCCCAGCTGGAGACGTGGTACTGCCTCACGTAACAGAGCTGAAGCATTTTAGTCTGCAATTATTCCTTAATTTCTTTTTTATGTCCTGCCATCATCACCTCACCACATCTCCGTGCTGCTACCAGACAAACTGCTGAGCTCTGATCAGTTCTCCCAGGGGATTAGAAGGAAAACTGGGCTATTTTTACCTGCATGTATTCCTTCAGGTCTGTCAGGTTCATCACCATCCCCGAGACCGGGTCAATCTGCAGGGGAAGCACAAGGTGGCAACACAAATCAGAGGGGAATATCTGTGCTCAGGTCATCTGAGCCACAAGGAAAATATCTTTCCACTGTCAGAGAGTTCCAGCTCCACTCCTGTGATGTTCCAAGGGCTTGATACAGCCTGGAAACCATCCCAGAGGTTCCACTCTCTCCTGAAAGCTGACACCAGGTGAGAACAACTCCCTGGAGGAGCCTTCAAGCATGATGATGAAAGCAGGGAAACAGCATTAAACTGCAAATCCACATTGAGGAACAGAAAAAAACTCGCTGGTTGCACTCACCTCTCCACGCACTGTGACTGTAACTGAAAAAAAGAAAAGATCAGGTCACTGTGATGTCCAGGAACCCAAAACCAAATCTGCTGCTGCTGAGGACACACAGCCCATTCCCTGCCCACCCACGGGGTGCACTCAGGAGTGGGACTGTTTTTATAAAATGAGGGGATGCTCCATAAAAACAACGACTCAGAGTCACAAAAGCCCTTGCCCAAGGTCTGATGCCCCAGGTAGGTGGAGATAAGCCTGTCTTCCCTGATAAAGCAGCTCCTTAGCAGAGTGCCAGCAGCACAGGGAGCCACTCCAGGAACTGGAGAGATCTAATTCTGCGTGCCCAGAGTGTAGAAATAGGAGAACTTGTGAAAAAAACATTCAAATAATGTTTACAGGCTGTTTAATTTGCATGCCTTTTGCTTAGAGAAATCTCCATTCAAATCACAATGATGCTGCAGAGTGTAAACAAGCAGATTTGATTCAAGAAGTGGAATTTGAAGATAAATATTTATTATCTATTCAACTGAATATGCTGTGGTCCAACCCCCTGCTGCTGAAATTTCCTTCAAATTCTTAATAAAAACACAAACCCAGCCACTAAAGCTGTATCAGGCTGCTGAGAACGAGTGGCCCAGCCCTCCTGGGGGTTATCCCCACCCTGAGAGCAGCACCACTCCACGAGCAAGGATGGAAGTCACCTTCCTACCTTTGTAGTTGTGTCCGTGGCCATTGGGGTTGTTGCACTTCCCGAACAGCTTCAGGTTCTCCTCATTGCTCAGGGATTTGCTGTGGGAGAGGCAGACACGGTATGGCAGGATCTGCTCCAGATGTTCACGGCCTCACTTCACTCTGCTTTCCAGCTCTCCATCTATTCCCTCTCCCACACTGAACCCCCCAGCTCAGGAGGCATGAACAGAGACAGAAGAGTGTTTGGTCCATGAAAAGATGTTGTTGACAACAGTGAATCTTTTTTGCCGTGGTTTTGTGTCTGTTTCAGAGCATCTGCCTGACACCACAGCTGGATAAATGTTCAACATCTGGGCCCAAAATCACTTAGGCCTGGAGCAAGCTGCACATTCGGGTTTATTATTAATTAACAAAGCTTAGGGAGCCTCTCCAAGAAGTACAAAGGAATTCCCTCTGAATCTTCCCTTTGAAGCAATCCAAGTGCCTGTTCCGAGTGTTTCAAGTCAAGGCACATTTTGGGAATATCACAGAATCCCAGGATCACGGAGGTTGGAAAAGAACTCCAGGACCTGTGACTGACCCCCACCTCGTCCCCAGCCCAGAGCACTGAGCGCCACGTCCAGGAGTTCCTTGGGCACCTCCAGGGATGGGCACTCCCTGGGCAGCCCCTTCCAAAGCCTGACCACTCCTCCATGGACAAATTCCTGCTGATGTCCAACCTGACCCTCCCCTGGCACAGCCTGAGGCCGTTTCCCCTTGTCCTATCGCTCGTAGCCTGAGAGAAGAGACCAAGCCTAAAAACGTCCTTTGAGTTTCAGGTCAAGACACTCTTTAGGAACGTATCATTTTCGGGGGCAAAAGCAGCAGATCGGGGGGCACAGGGCGATGTTTACAAACCGAAAGCGCCATCGGCTCTGTTGAAACACGGAACTGCAGCCGGGCACTGATGGATGGCTGCGGGAAGGGGCTGAGCCAGGGAGAACCGGGAAGGGCAGGGAGGGATCGGAGCCTCCTCCCGGCAGCGAGGGGCCTCTCCCCTGTGCGGGGCCGCTCCCCTGTGCGGGGCCGCTCCCCTGTGCGGGGCCGCTCACCTGTGCAGGCGGTGGCAGGCGCTGAAGGTGACGGAGCGCGACAGCCGCGCCAGGCGGGCGGAGCGCGGCGGCATCGCGGGGCCGGAGCGGCGGGGCCGGAGCGGGGCGGCTCCAGCCCGGCCCGGGGGAGGCTCCAGCCCGGCCCCGCACAGAGGTGGCTCCAGCCCGGCCCCGGGGGCGGCTCCAGCCCGCGGGATCCGCCCGCCGAGAACCGGGAATGCTCCGATCCTCCCGTGCCGGTGTCGGACCCGGGGATGCTCCAATTCCCCTCCCGTGCTCGGCCCCGGGATGCTCCAATTCCCCTCCCGTGCTCGGCCC
>NW_024581349.1:0-29791 GCF_017639235.1 Corvus kubaryi
AGGGGTTCAGCCTCTTTAAACACTCTTTAAACACTCTTTAAACACTCTTTAAACACTCCCAGTCTTTCCAGGCTCCTACTCATCCTCCAGGGGTTTTGTTAACTCTTCTTTGTGTCTCGTGGGCACAAACCCCACAAGGTGAAGCTGTGCCAGCTCAGAGCTTTGATTCCTCATTGCTGGGACCTTTATCAGGCAGCAGATCCAGTCATTGAACTGCTGAACTACAGCAAAATCTGGAGGGTATTTTGTGCAGCACCCAAAATTTATGTTCCACTTAGCAGCAGAAAGCCAAAATATTCTGTATAATCTGATTAACAACCAGGTTCCTGCTCGTGCCTCACCTCATTCTGAGCAGGGTGTTCCAGCTGCTCAGCAGAGCAGAGCTGATGCTATTCAGAAAAGCCAAATTGGTCACTTGGCTCTGTTTTTGTGCCACCCCGGTCCCAGGACCTTTGCAACCTTTGATGGGATTAACACAAGTGAAAGAAAACACAGCAGCTCTGATTCACCGGTGGTGTCTGGCAGGTTAAACTTCAAATTTAACCTCTCTCCCCTGGGACTGTGTGAGAGTTAAACAACAAGGCATGGCTAAGAGCTAAATAACAGTGAAATAACAATACCTCTGTAAGAGTTAAATAGCAATGCATGGGTAAGAGACAAACAGCAATACCTCTGTAAGAGTTAAATAACAATACATGTGTAAGAGATAAATAGCAATTCCTGGGTAAGAATTAAATAACCATAAACGGGTAAGAATTAAACAGCAGTGCACGGATAAGAGTGAAATAACAATACCTCAGCACTGAGAAATCAGGTTTTTGTGCCAGTTTAGCTCTTACTGACCCAAGTTCCCCCTCTGTAATCCCTCCACATCTCCCTTCAGAGGAGGGGCACAGCCCGGGGCTGCAAGCACCAAGGCCTTTTGCTCTAGAACAAGTTGAAAACCCTGCAGACTCCCATCAGAAACAGCACTGATGTGACTTTTGTGCTTCGTATTCTCCTTATTTACACCCAGCAGACTCTCATCGTTTAGTTCCAGAGGCTCCCCTGCTCCCCAGACCTCGGGGGCTCCACCCAGGAGCAGAGAGAGCACAAAAATTGCTGTGTTTGTCTGGTTCCAAGCCCAAAGCAAACGTCAAACAGGCACAGGGGTTCAAGGAGCTCATCTCCTCGCTCTGCTCCAGCTCTTCGCTTCCCTCTGGCTCTCTCAGCAGCAGGAGCAGCCTGGATCCTCCACTCCTCCATCTATTTCGGGTGTTCTGTGACATCTAATGCTGTTGCACAACAGCTGCTCTGCTGCAAGTGTCAACCTGGGCTATTTTTAGCTTTATTACAGTGAAAGGAAGCTTAAAGGAGGCAACTGTCTTCATTACAGTCTCAAGAGCAATTCCCAGCCATCAGCCACTGTCTACATCAATTCTTTTATTAATTTGAGTGCAGCACTCGGGCCAGGGAATGTGTGCCTGCGCTCTCAGCTGCACACTGGCCTCAGCCTAGAGCCATTTAATTACCTCCTTTAATGAGCAATAAGGCTCTTAAGAGCAACAATTTCCTTCTGCTGATCATTTCTGGGGCTCCCAGACAGAAAATGCTCTCATTTTAACTGGGCTGGGAGGATAAGAGCTGTGGATCATGCAAGAAGTTTCAGGCAACTTTAATGGGCAGGATGTTTTTAATGCAGATCCTGCTGCACTTTGCAGGCTTAATTGCACAAGAAATGTGCATAACCAAACTCACAGCCTGTCACTGTGGAAAACTTTGAATTAAGGATGGCTGACCCCAGCAGAGCATGTGAAAAAAGGACATCTCAAATATTGATGGGGGGGAAAAGCGTGGAGATGGAGTTTGGGACAGCAGCAGCAAAATCTCCCCAAAGCACAGCTCGGTCTTGGCATCAGCTCCTTCCTGGGTGGATTTAGGGACAGGTAGCTCTGAAAAACCCCATCAAAAATAGCCTTACAGGGCTGCAATAAAGCACTTCTCATCTCTCAGGTCTGGAGCTTTTGGGTTCTGTGGTTTCATTTTTTGATTGCCTGTTCTTCAGGGAGAATCCCCGCCCTGACCTGTTTGATATCCTGAGTGATGAGTGAAGCCCCCAGGCACACAAACCCCCTAAAGCCTCCATGGGGATGATCCAGCCTCTCCCAGATCCCAGAGCCGCCTTTCCCAAGCAAATCAATCCCCAGCAGTGAATGCAGGAGGGAAGGGTTGGGTTGGATGCTGCAGGATTTCACCCCCCAGGTCACCTTTAGGCACTAACTAAAAAATAATAGTAAAAAAAAACCCCGACTTGCTAGAGGAGATTTTACCCAAAACCAGAAGGGCCAGGATGTAAAATGCTGCTGGAAATTGTTTTTAAGAGAAATTTGGCAAAGGAAAAATCCCAAACCTGGACAAGCCTTCAGAGGATTCTTGTCAGGAGGAAATTATCCAAGACTATTTAAAATTATACAATATCTGCTTGCTTTTAAATGGTAATGGTCCCAGGAATGGCTGATCTTATACACTGCCTGGAAAATGCTTTTGATGTAACAAGACAAGAAAGGTTTCAAGATGTTACTGCAAAATTCATGAGTGTTTTTGAGGCACAGGCAAAAATAAGAGCCAATTTAAAAATACACTGGTTTTCTTAGCAAGAAAACAGTTTCTGGCATGGAGCTGCAGTGAAAACTCTCCCTCCATGAGGAAGAACACAGAAACCCAGAAAAATCAGAGCTCAGAATGCTCACACTGGGATTTATCTCTGCTCTGGAGCTAAGAAACCACAAAACATGGGCTCAATGAGGTTTCTAGGCCACGCTCCCATCTGTACAAACGCTGCTTAAAAAAGGAGTTTGTGCTGCTCCTCTGCAGCAGGGGAACCCCCAGCTCCTGCTGAGCACTGCACACACCTCCAGCAAAAAATGTAGGGAACAGGAGCCACTGAAGGAGCACCTGGGGGACTGAATTTCCTCGGCAAAGCCCTGAAATCCCAAAGCTGAGCATGGGGGTACAAACTCAGAGCTGCTGTCAAAGGAAGGAAGTCCCACTCTGCTTCCAAAAAAAGACTTTAAGAGACAAAATAATTGCAGGGCTTGGCTTGGGACTTTCTACCTTTTGCAGGAAAGGCCATGGGAAAATGCACGTGGCACTGAAGGGAGTGAAAAATTCACGCTCAGCTGCCAGGAGTTCATCAGGAGCCACTGGAGCAAACGCTGCTGCATTTGTTGCCCTGTGTTTTCATTTGGTGTTCCCAGCAACGACAGCGCTGCGTGTCAGAGCCAGTGGGCCATGAAAAACACAAATAGTGAGAGGGAAAAGCAGAATGTGTTCCCCCAGCGGAGCTGCTGAGGGAAGGGAGACAAGGGATGGGGTGAGAAGGGACGAGATTCAATCCCTGATGTCCCCGAGCAGCCCCGTCTGTGCCTTTTCATGTCCCACCCCAAAAGCTGCTGTCCACGCAGGACCCACAAAGTTCCTCAGCACTGAGCCAGAAAAGGGAGACAAAGGTTCAGGATGTGACCAAGGTCACGCAGGAATTTGGTGTCAGAGCAAGGGACTGGAGTAAAGGTCCCAAATCAGCCCATTCCCCATCATACCTGCAATCCTCTCCTGGCTGCTCCTCTCCCCAGCAGTGAATTAACCCCACAAACCTGCCCAAACCTCTGCAGCACCCCCTCAGCTCCTTCCCCTTCTCTCCAATCTGTTAAAACTCCATTCTGCCCCTTTGAGCCTCCTGCCCAGAGCCTGTGAGAAGAGCAAAAACCCCCAAAAACAACAGCGTTTCCTCCTTTCAAAGGAACATTCCGGAGGCAGCCGAGAATCGGTGTGGCAGGGCTGGGAATTGTGCGTGGCAGGGGAGGGTGCCAGCCCTGCCTGCCCAAAAATCCACCCCACGCCTCGCTCAGAGCCCCCGGGCTCCTTCCACTCCGTGGGACCCACCAAATCCTTGGGAGCCGCTGGAAGCTCCAGCTGCTGGAGCTGTGGTCGTGGATGGATTCCCAGCTGCAGTGCCAGGAGCACCTCGGGATGCTCAGGGTGGGGGGGAGCAGAGCGCTGCCTGGGCAGGGATTGCCATCTGCTGGCACCCAGGGGAAGCCCGGAGCCCTGCCCGGGCCCCAGAGCCAGGGGAATCCATGGAATCATCGGCATCTTGGAGCTGGAAGTGCTCGTCAAGGATCCCAGAGGATCGTCACAGCCACAGCCCCCCGAACCTGAGGGAGAAATTCTTTCCTGGGAGGGGACTGATCACTGGGAGTGCTGCCCAGGCAGGCTGGGGAGTCCTCATCCCTGGGAATATTCCAGAGCCAGCTGGACACACTCTTGAGTGACCCTGCTCCAGCAGGGAGGGAGGATGAGGTGACCTCCGGTGGTCCCTTCCAACCGGAGCCGTTCTGTGGTCATCCAGCCCAAAGTGCTGGGGTGGCAGAGTGACCTCCAGCCCCTCCCTGGACAGCACTTCCAGGGATCCTGTCGAGTGCTGAGCCCAGCTTGAGCCCAGCCTGCTCTGCCATCCTCACACATGGTCTGTGATGTTATTATTATTATTATTATTATCATCATCATCATCATTATTATTATTGTTGTTTACCTGTGCCCAGCACCTGCCCAGCACCTGTCAGGGCTGCCCAGTAATTAACAAATTACAGACACCCAAGGTCTGTAATTGCAGCAGATGCAGAGCAGAGCAAGGCCAGGAGGAGCTGAGCACTGCAAAGCCTCCCAGCCACAGCTGGGTTCAGGTTTCTCCCAATTCCTGTCACTCCGAGTGCCATGGAAATGCTGGAGCTGCTCCTCGCTGTCCCCTGGGCCAGGTGGGATCTCTCCAGCTGCAGCTCCCTCCCCTCCAGAGGCTGATAAAAGCAAATTCCCAGGACCTGGGATGTCTCTTCTTCCTTCTGATTCCTCCAGCATCGATCCCATCCATGAAAACAGAGGGAGAGACATCCAGCAATTTTCTGTTTCCATCAGCGCATCCCCAAGCAGTGGGGGAGAGCCTGGGAGAGCTGGATTCTGGTTCACAGCGGGGGAAACTGAGGCCCTGAGGGACACACATCATTCAGCTGCTCAGGGTGCGTTTTGGGGCTGCTCCCAGCTGATGTTTGACCACCAAATCCAAATCCCCTCATTCCCCACTGCTCTGAGCCTGTCTGGGCTCCCCTCCCGGCAAACCAGGAGGGCAGGGAACAGCTCCTGTGCCCGGAGCTGTCCCTGACCCTTGGTTCCAAGCAGCCCCGGGATGCTCGCCCTGTGAGGAGTTGCCATGGAGACCCTCTGGCCATGAGCAGGGCCACGGACGGGCAGTGGGAATGGCCGTCATTAATTTAAGGCATTAAGGACAATTAGCGTTTATTAGCCAGGTTCATTGAGATCGGCACAAAGCAAACAAAGCAGATCCTTGCCCCATAAAACAATGGGATCTGTTCTTCACGGTGCAGATAATGTTCAGGGAGTGGTCCTCGGGAAAAATAAACTGTATTAACCACCAGGCACAAACAGCAAATGTCGTTCTGCAGCAGCAGGATTTATCTCCTGTTCATCTGAAATAAGAACCACGACCTGTTAATCCATTTCGTCCAGAGCAGGCCTTTCTGAGGGCTCGGGGGCTGAGGAGGGAGGGAGGGAGGGAGCTGCAGATAAAATGCTCTGGTTCGTGGCCGTGAGCGAAGATCGCCACAGTCAGGGTTGATAAAGTGTTCCCCAAGAGCAGGAAATCCATCTGGCCTTTTATCAGCCATCAGCAACCATCAGAGGCGAGGCTGCGGAGGTGCCCTCCAGCTCAGGGAGTCCTTAAGACACCGAGTCTGAGGCAGCACTACATAAATTCTGCTTTTGCATCTCTAAATATTCATCATGCAGTGCCACAGGCAGGCGGGGGGATCCAGGACAGGAGTTCTAAGCTCTGCCTATTCCTGCCCTGTTTTAAGCTGAGTTTAACAGCAGCATTTCCTTGCAGGAGCTGTGGTGATGGAGTTCGTGTCGTGCTCACTTTTGGGGGTCACTTTTTGGTGGCTCCCTGGCCTTCCCAAACCTCACTGGGGATGTTTCCCCCACTGGGGAGATCTCCCCACCCCTGTGATGCCACCAAAGCAGCAATCCAAGGGTCCAGCCCCACCCTGAGATGGTCTAAACTGGAATTTAATTAGGTCACTCGCCGGCTACATTAAGCACAGATGTCCACATTCAGGAGATTACAGATTTATTGGGCATTGATTAAATGAAAGAAAAAAATCAAATCAGAGTCACAGCTGAGTGCATGTGCCAGCTCTCCCTGAGGGCAGCTGAAGCAGGCTATAATTAATATTACACAGTCCTGACAGGCAAGATAAAAGTTCTGGCCAGGCCAGGGTGTAATTTAGGATCTATTTATTCTCCAGCAGAATTTATTAACTCGAGCAAACCCAACGCAGGCAGATTTGTGGCTGATTTCCCTGCTAAGGGTGTCAGGAGCTCTCTGCACGTGCTGCTCTTCCTCCTTAAACACGGCCAAAAGCTCCACCACCAGCACAGCACCAGCTGAAATCCAGGGAGAACTTCCCATGGATGGACCCCATCCCTCCCTGGGGAGCCACAGCTGCCCCTCCCGAGCAGCAAATCTGCTGCAATAAATGCTTTACACAGCCCTGGCATCAGTGCCTGCTCCGAGCACTGCCAGGGACAGGGAATTCTGGCTCCAGTTAAATCCATGGCTAAAGTCCCACAGAGCCCAGCGAGCCAGAATTCCAGGCTGCTTCCCACAGCCCTGTGCTGCAGCACGTGTGGCTCTGCCCAGAGCCAGCTCTGCTCTCCTGGAGCTCCATCCACCATGGATATCCCTGCAGGGAGCAGGGATGGATGACCAGGAATGGCTGGGCATGGCTGTGCAGGCAGAAGGCAGCGAGTTCCTGTTGCAGCATCCAGCTCTCCTGCACATTTGCGACAGATATTTATTCTTATTCTTACTCTTATTATTCTTATTCTTATTCTTATTCTTGTTCTTATTCTTATTCTTGTTCTTATTCTTGTTCTTATTCTTGTTTTCTTATTCTTACTCTTCTTCTGTGCCGTTTGATCAGCCCCTGGCATCCCAGCCGCTCTGGGTCCTGCTTCAGGTGCCACCTGCTTTTAAACAAACAGTGGTGCCCATCCCTCAGGATTCCTGGCTTCCATCTGGTCAGGACTCTCTCCTGAAGGAAGGTGGGTGCAGGAGCAGTGCTGTGCCTCTGGGTTAGTCTGTGCCTGGGGAGTTTAGCCCCCAGTTCCATGTGCTGATAACCATTTACAATTCCCCTTTGTGGGCGTCTCTGCGCGTTCCGAGCTCTTTACCACCATTAGCTAATTAACAGCGCTCGACCCTTTGTTCAGAGCATCTTTAGATGGGGTCAGCCCTCCAGCATGAAACTGGGGGAAGCTCTGAGAGCAGCTTTTCCTCAGTTATTTATGTCCATGTGTTCCCACCTCCTCCTCACGCTGGGAGAGCAAGAGGAAAGGTGAAAACCGGGTTCAGGTAGAGCTGAGGTGAGCCCACAACTGCCTTTGATGTTTTTGTCTGGGCTCCATGCTCACTGAGGAACTTTCTTTTAGAGCAAATCAACACCTTTGTGATGTAAAAAAAGATAAATCTCCCAAACAATTGCTCTTTAAGCTGTTCTAAGGGACAGGAGCTGTTCAGTGGGAATTTGGGATAACTCCCACCTCACACGTGCTGACTCAGCCCTTCCCTGCATTAGGAGAGAGGTCGGAGCTCATAAAAAACTGTTTACATTCAAGCAGCACCTTCCTCACACTCCTCCTCTCCCACTCACCACAAGAAATTTATCAGCAGGGGGGTTTTGTGTTCTGCACGCAGGGAAAGCCCCACTCCCCTCCCGAGGATGCTCAGCCCGGCCCTGGATCCGAGGTGACATCTCAGAGCCAGAGCACCTGGCAGGAGATGCCCTCAGCCTGCCCGGGACTGCAGAAAGCCTGGAGGGAGGAAATGCTGGATTTGCTGGGAGCTGGCCTTAGAAACCTGGGAATCCAAGGAAATCCGGCAGGCACTGGAGTGGGACCGTGTTTGAAAGCGCTTTATCCCACCCTCCAGGCCTTGTTTTCCTCCTGGTCAGGCACCATTCCTGCCATCCCTTCCACTCCCACTCTCCCCTCTCCCTGTCCTGCATGATTCATGCAGCATTTAAATAATAAATTGCATGAACACTGTGGAGTTTATAGCACTCAGGGAAGGCTGTTAACTGAAGCACTGTGTAATTCATACAAATGAACTTGGTGGGAGGATTTCATTGAGGAAAAAGAAAAAATCAGTCCAAAGAGTTTATAAAATCCAAGGTCTGCCAGGGATTTGCAATATTTAAGTGCTGTGTGTGTTTAGAGTGAGAATGTGAGGGTGATTTATGCAGGGTGACACCTTGGTCTCAGCTTTTAAACTTATAACTTCTATAAAGCAAACTTTAATTATTATACCCTCAGGAAAGGGCCAAAACGAGTGCTGGGGTAGGACAGGCCTGGAGCAAGGGACATGTTGCCTCTAAGGCCAGAGAAAAGAAGCTGCACTTACCCAAAACTCCCAAAAAATGAGTTTGCATCTCGCAGCAGCTCAATACTGATCACTGAAATGGGAAGAAATATCAAGAGCTAAAGTTCAAATAAGTATCTCTAATAAAAAATATCTGCTTTACCTGCAAATTCCTGGGTCAAAGCAATCAGGAAAGAAAATCCAGGACAAGGCAAACTCTGCTTCCCTCTAGGACAGGACAGGAAGTCAGAAATGCCTCCCAGAGAGCAGGATCCAGCAGCTGAACCAGGCTGGAGAGCTGAACTGCAGCCTGTCAGGTGGCATTGATGTAATTCTGGGTGTATAAACAGCTCTGCTCCCTCTTCAGCTCTGATAAATGGAGCTCTGGGGCCCACACAGGCTCTCCAAACAGCACCACTCATTAGTTTGTCATTCCCTGGATGCTGCTGGTCCAGGGGAGAGGCTGAACCCTCCCCACAGGCAGGAGGATGAGCCCAGACTGGCCAGAGCTGCTGAGCTGGAGCCAAGGAAACCACAGCAGAGGCACCAGGGCAAGGCACTGAGCTCTTTCCCTCATTCCTCTCCCTCCTGACAGATTTAAACTCCATCTGGATGGTTCTTAATGCCCACTGCTGGCAGTCCCAGCTCGGGGAAGGGCCGGGCACTGAAAGAGCAGCGGTGCCCCGGAGGCACTGGAGGTATTTGGGTAACATTTCACGGAGCACCACGCAGGGCTCAGCTGCAGCCCTGCCTCGCAAATGTCACTGCCCCGGGCTGTCCTGCCCCATCTGCACGGAGAGAGGGGACATTTGTTGTGAGACAGGCTCCAAAGAGCTGGGGACGTGCCAGGGGTTTGCTCAAAATCAGCGAGGAGAGCAGGTGGAAGGATTCCCAGAAATTCCTGCAGCAGTCCCACAGCCCCGTCCTTCTCCTGAGGGGCTCCTGCTCCCCACGGCCCCGTTCAGCTGCACTGGTGCTACTGGGAAATTCCCTGTCACCCCTCACTTCACTGACCTGGCTGCTCCTTGTCCCCCCAGGACACCCAGAGCCGCTGGCAGAGGGTGCAGGCAGGGCTGGGAATGCTGCTGCCCCTTCCCTTGGGGAATCTGCTCTGTCCGTGGCTTCCTTTCCCTGTGCTCTCCGTGCATGTCAGTGAGAGCAGTTCCACCCGTTTCAGGAAACATTTTATTTGCGGTGCCAGCCTGCCTTGGGTGCCGGGACTGAGGTCCTTGTCACTTTGAAGATCCCAGCTATTTGACTGCTTTGAATTCATTTGTTTAATGAACCTCAGGGGGCCCCTGCACCAAAGCATTCCCAAAGAAGTTCAGAGCTTTGCAGTTTCTCCACTAATTAGGGACTCCTCTGGGGCTAAACACAAGAGGTTGTGCTGCTGTGTTTGAAGTCGGCAGAAAGCCAAGGCAGGGCTCAATCTCCAGCTCAAGTGAAGCATTTTTAATGTTTTTCCTCCTCTATGTTTTTTTCCTCTCCCCAGCAAACGCAGAGTTTCCAGGCACAAACAGAAATGATCAGGTCAAGGTGCTCTGAGGCAGGGGAAGGGTTTTATCAAAGCCTGGATAAAGCAGCCCAGCTCTGCAATGGCCTTTCCTGCACTTGTGTCTCTGCAGACGATTCACAGCCCTGGGTCTCTTCTGCGAGCCCTTTCCTCAGTGCCTGCTAACCCAGTTCCTGTTAAAGGCTCCTGGAGCTAAAACTGAGAGCTCGGATTGCTCATTAGGAGCTGTCCAGGAACAGCCAAGCTCAGTTCTTGCAAGGCCAGAGCACAGCCCATGCAGACAGCACAGGCCACACCTTGCAGCCCTTACAGGGGCTTAGGGTGGGGAAACGGGGGGAAATCTCCTTTGGAAGTGCTTTGAGGGTGTGGGAATCTCACAGCTGAGAGATGCAAGACAAAATGCACTCGTAGCAACTTCTCTTAATCCAAGAGTTTTCCTTTTCTCTTTTTTTTATGCACAAGTTTCCTCTTCCCCTTCCTTCCTTTGCCTGCCTGGCCCTTGTCCTCCAAAAAGTGAAATGCACATGTCCTAGTTAAAAAAAAAAAAAAATAATAATCATACTTATTAGAAGGAATAAGGAAAGAAATTGGTATCTCTTTGCAATTCATTGCAGCAACTTTGTCACCCCTCAGAACTCCCCCAAGGTAAAAAAGGGGCTGCTCAGAATCCACCCTGTGGTGCTCAGGGCACCAAGAGTCCTGCAGAACTAATTGCCAGGCACATTAATTACTGATAAAATAGGAAATCCCCAAATACCATTAGGAAGGGATGATCAAACATGCACCACTGATTGGATCCATCGTCCTTCCAGCCTCGCTGTAAGTCACCTTCCCGGTGCTCGGGTTCACAAGGACAAATGTATCATAGGAGGTAAACAAATGCTCTCAGCAGAGAGCTGGGAACACCTCCCTGGGATAAAGCTGCAGATTCCTTATCCAGGACCACACATCTGGGCTCTGCAGCCAAAAACCTGCTCATTTTCCACCTTGGAGCCGGCAGCTGCAGCGGCAGCATCAGGCACTGCTCCCGCTGCTGCTCCTCTCCCAGGTTCCTGCCTCATCCCATCTGCCCCACCGAGGGCTGCCAGGAGATGGAACGAGGCAGGAAAACCTCCCAGGTTCTGGAAGTGTCCATGCTCAGGAGGGCAAACCTGGAGCTGGGAATGGGCTCAGGGTCAGGGAGGACAAACCCTGAGGTCCGAGCCAGGGGTTTGCTCACAGAGCTCTTCCTAAAGGCAGGTCAAGGGGACACAGGCGGGATCAGGGGATGGCACTGGAATTGTTTAACTGGTTCTCTTCCGTCCAGCCACACCTCCCGGGCTGGAGAGCGGTCCCAGGGAGCTGCCCAGGGTGGTTTAGTCCTGGCAGCTCTCACCAGGGGTCACTGCTGGCTCGTCAGAGCCCTCGGAGCCCCCGGGGCCAGGCTCGGAGCAGCCGCCGGGTGAGCTCAGCTCCCCACGCCCTTTCTCCCCGGACATTCCCTGCTTTGCTGCCTCCGCCGGGAGATTGAGCATCAGGGAAGTTCCTGACCTTGTGCAGGCAGTGACAGGCAGGGACACTCCTGTCCCCAGCCCCTGGAGCCAAAGCTGGCTATGGAGGAGCAGGGGAGCCAGCCAGGCAAATTCCAGCCCAGCCTCTGCCCTTTCCAGAGGGCTGTTGGAGGGCTGGGATCAGAATTCCTGCCTGCTCCTGCGTATCAGGGTGCACGGAGAATGTAAATCAGGCACAGAAACGCCTTTCCCGGTGTGCTGGCCGAGCTGGGGGTGCTGAGCCCCTGTCCCGGTGCCAGCACCCAGGACACCCAGCCTGGCACAGCGGGAAGCTGCTGCCATCTCCTGGGCAGCCCGGCTCCACTGGGCACCCTTTCCCCCTTCCAGCCGCTTTTCCCAAGCTACTGCAACCCGCGGTGATGCCATGAAGATTTTTGCCTTTTCTTTTATACCCCTGTTACACCTTTTTACAACTTCTGTATTCTCAGTGCTTTTTGCCTACATTCTTGGACTTGTTTGTCAAGCTAAGAGAGTCAACTTTTTAGAAGCTTCGTAGCTGGGGATCAGTGTGCCCCAGAGCCCAAGGTCCTCTCCAGAACATATTCTGTAAACCCAGATAGAACCATCCAGGGGAAGGTTCCTTGGGGAGGGGGGCTCACTCAAGCCTCTCATTGGGGAATCTTTGATAGATCTGCTAATTAGTAACACCTCTAATGTTATACCCAATGTTGGGGGGGGGGGGGTGGGACACAGAGATAAGACTCGGCGGGATGCATCTCGGTGCATATGACCTGGACGGGTGCACCTAAGGATCCTTAAAAATAAATACCAAAGTAAAATCCCTTTTCCCCTTCTAACCGTGTATGACTCTTGATTCTAAGACCAAGAAAAGGCATCACCGGGGCCGCCTGCCTGCCCTGCGACAGCTCCTGTGGCACTGAGGCAGCAGCCACCTGCCTGCGCCCGCATTGCGTGACAAGGCTTCTGTGCAAACACAGCCACAGCCCCGTGACACGGGCACAGCCGGGCACAGCCGGGCACAGCCGGGCCTGCCTGTGCCCCGGGCTCCGAGCCCACGCAAGCTCCCAGGAATCACAGATGTCTGCGCCCCGTCTCAGCCCAGCGCTGCCGAAGGTGGCACCGAGACCCCTGGGCAGGCTCCTGTCCCCTCGCCAGGGCTGGGGACACCCTGCAGGGTGCAGGCGGGATGGGGACACCCTGGGTGCGGGATGGGGACACCCTGGGTGCACCCTGGGATGCAGGCGGGAACGCCAGGACTCCATCCGAGCGCTGGAGCAAGGAGCGGCACAGCACGGGCAGCAGCGCTGCCAGCGGGGCTTCACTGCGGAGGGGCTCTGCGGGCACACACAGAACAGCGAGGGCTCTGCTCCAGCAGGGAGAACTTGGCTGCATTTGGGGAGGGGGCAGGTGGAGGAGGCAGAGTGAACCCAGACCTCCAGCTGCAGAGAGAACGAGCTCCTGGTTGCTCTTTCTCCTGCCTTTTTTGACCAGGGACCTTCCTGAGGAGCACAAAGAAGCAGGAGAATTCCCTCGTCAAGCTGCTGACTTTGAGGAAGCAGCTTTTGGCAAAATGTTTGTCCTTCCTGATCTCCCCCCCCCGCCCTGCCCTGCCCTGCCCTGCCCTGCCCTGCCCTCCCTGCAGCCCCTGCTGTGCATTACGAGGGGGCTTTCAGGACCTCATCCCTGCAGAGAACAATCCACCTTTTCTGATTCCAGCCTGGGCAGAGCCCTCCCAGGGCTGACAGGCTGCGGTAAAGCCCTCAGAGCTGAAGATTCCTTCTGCTGCCTGTGGGAAATCCCGTGCCAGGGCCGGCAGAGCTGGGAGGGGACCAGGGCTGAGGTGTTTTCCCTGCAGCAGACCCGGACACGTGGGGGAACTGGCAGCCTCCCAGCCGCCTCTGGATGCAAAATTCTTTCCACACCTAATTTGCAACTCCAGCGAGCCACAGGGCCCTGCCTGCCCTGCTGCCTGCCCCCTCTGTTCTCCTCTCCTGGCTAGAGGCAGGGATGGGGTGGCTTTCTGGAGCTGCAGGACACTGCTGGGACAAGCGCCAAAGCCCTGGGCAGAGCCCATCCCAGCACTGGGAACTCAGCCCACACCTCCAGCAGGACAAGGAATCTTTTCAAGCCAGCTCAGCAGTTCGAGCAGTATAAAAAATCCCTTCATGCCCACATTTACAAAACACAATATTTGCAAAACAGGTCAGTAAATCTCAACTGCCCCGAGTTCTTCACCTAAAGCAAATAACCCCAGAGGAGCTCAGAACAAACACAGCTCTCCTTGCCCGGAGCTGGGCAGAGTCCACCCTGTGCCACGCAGGGCCAGCAGCCAGGGGATGAGGAGAAGAGAGGGTGCCCCGCTGTGCAGGGTGATTCCAGCCCAGACAGAGTGGTTCCAGTGCCAGGAAAGGGAGCAGAGAGAACTCCCTGTCCTTGCTTTTCTCAGCAGCCTGCCCTGCCCTCACCTCTGCCTGACCCAGGGAGAGCCTGAGCTGCTTTTCCTGTGGTTCACATTTCCATGCTCCCCAGCAGGTGCTTCTGTGCACTTGTTTATTCCGTTTTCTTCTCTGTGACTGATGCATTTTGCCAAGAAGAGCCACCCCGTGCCTTGCCATCCCCTCCTGGTGAGGAGCAGGTGGGAGGAGGTTTGGGTTTCCTGGCTCCTGCTCTTCCCCAGATTATTCCCAGTGTGCTGGAGGGTTTCAGCTGCACTCCTGAAGCACAGCCCTGAGTTCCCAGTGCTGCTGTTTGCCTGGGGACTCCAGGAATATTCATTTAACTCACTCCCCTCAGAGATCTGCCAGGAGACAGGGACGGGGACAAACCGCACCACTCGTGCCAGACAAGCTGATAACTCCTGTCTGCTTGCCAAGAGGGAGTAAAAACCCGAGTCATCCCATCTGCTGTAACCCCAGCAGTGTGGGTGGGAGCCAGGGAAGCACCCCTGCATCATTTCCAAGAGTCCCTGAGGAGTGGAGCTGGGGCTGGGGAAAGCAGCAGCTGCTCTACCCAGAGCCTCTGTTTGCTCTGGCACCTAAACCCAGACTGTGGAGCTGTCAGATCCTGGACTCCCCACCCTGGGGCTGCTCCTGCTCCAGCCAGAGGAGCCACGGGCTGTGCTGGGCTCCTGCTGGCACCAGGAGGGTCCTGCTGCTCTTTGGGGTGGTTTTGGGTGCTGCTCTGAGCAGTCTCAGCCCTGTCAGCTCCTCTTCAAATATTCTGGGCACTCGGGAAGCTCAGGCTCCTCTGTAACACATCTGAGTCTCCCGTAGGAATTTCTATTTCCTGCCCTTCCTCCACCGGACTTCACACCCATTTAACTGGCTTTGTTTCATGGGCTTATCCCTGGCTGAATTAACGATTGTGCAGTCACCTTTAGGGACAAAAATACTAATTTTACTGCTTCCCAGAGCTCTCTGGCTGTATCCTCTCCTCAAGGCAGGCTCCCACTTCCCCACGGAAGATCAACCTCTCCAGGAACCAACGAGGGACAAAACTGAAAAGCCCCAGGGTGCAGATCATGTAACAAAAATTGTCACTTCCACCATCCCTTACAAGGCTCTCTTCAGTCCTGGGGAGGTTTCTGTAGCAATCCCATCCTGCCTTTTCTTTCCCAAATGGAATTCTCTCCGAGAGGACAGGACAGAGGTGGTTCCAGCCCTGTCCCAGTGACACCCCACTGAGTCACCCCCACCGCTCAGAGGATGGCACAGAGCTTTTGCAAGGAGCATTTATTTACATGAAACTGCCCAGGGCAAAAGCCTCCGAGAGGGAAGCTGGGCTTGCAAAACCCTCTGCTTCCATTCCCATTGCTTTTCCCCATTCCATGTGCTCTCAGATTGCTGACATGCTTCCCGTGTTCCTTATGGTGCTCCCAGAAAAGGTTTTTCAGCAGTTGGGAAGAGCAGCTCCTGTTCCCAAGGAGCTGCAGCCTGAGGTCCCTTTGAGGAACTCTCCTTTTCAGCCCTGTGCTGGCGCTGGGCAGCAGAGGAGCCCCAGGCACTGCCCAAGGAAACTCCCAGAAGGGCAAAAAACAAGATAAAAACCACAAGGAAATGAGGCTCTGCAGAAGAATTTGATTCTGTGGACCCAGCAGATCAGATAATCTCAATTTTTTTTTGCCCACACTCTCTGCATTAGGGCCAAATTTTCCTCCAACCAATGCAGCACCACTGAGCATTCTTCCAACACACTCTCCTTTTCCCTGGCATCTTTCCTGCTGCTCTCCTCTTTGTCCTGAACGCCCCTATTCTCTTCCTCTTTTTTCTCCCACTTCTGTTCAGCTTTTATTGGAAACATTTCACCCAGCAGCTGCTTTCCAGAGCTGCAGCCCCCTGGGTGAGGAGCTCTGGGGCTGAGCACGGCAAGATGAGCACAGGAAAGGAAACCCCAAATTCCCACTCAGGCAGCACAAGTGACTCAGCAGGGCCAGGGAGGAGGAGGAAGATGGCAAAACCTCAGCACGAGGACATCAAAAACAACACTGAGATTTAGTCCCTTCTCCAGGGGAGGATCAGAGTGGCTATCAGAAAAAAAATCAGAAAAAAAGAGCAGTCAGGTGTTGGAATAAGTTGCCCAGGGAGGTGGTGGAGTCACTGGATGTGGCACAGGGGATGTGGTTTAGGGTCTCTTCCATCCTTGATGATCCTGGGGTTCTGTGATCTGCAAGTGTAAGGCAGACAGGGGCAAAGAGAGTCCATTCCCTTCTTTTTGGGGAGATCCAGCTCATTTGGAATACCTGTGTTGCTCATTCTGGTTGCTGGAAACAACCACCCTCAGCAGAACCATCCCTGGGTGCAGGTTCAGGAGCGATCTCCATTCAGGGAAGCTGATTCAGGATCATCACCTCTAATTACTGGGTGTCTCACACGCCGGGTTTCGCTCTGGCCCCAAATCTCCTTTCCCAAGGAGGTGGAAGGTGAGCGGGAGGAAGCCCGTCCGTTTCAGGGACAGGGAAGTGCTGCCTTTGTCCCCTGCACTGACCCCACAGCGCTGCCCCAACAGCTCAGGGAGCACTTGCAAAATCAGCCTCAAAATCAGCCTCAGAATCAGCCTCAGAATTAGCCAAGGGCCTGAGGGGAGAACGGGAGAAAATCCAGGAAGGAGAAGAAAGAGAAACTCGAGCTGTTTTCTTCATAAAATGTTACTTGAGGCATTCAGCCAAAATCACTTGGGAGGAATCACATCAGGGATTTGTCCGCAGCAAGGAAATGTTCATCAGTGGGGGGCTGTGAAAGGGGTTAGGAGAGACCATCCCTCCACAGGCTCGTGGCCCTTCATGATCCAGCTTTTTCCAAGCGGGATCAGAAGCTTTATTTGAGCATTTCTACAAGGATATTCCCTGTCTGGGTTTTTCACATTTTCTAGAACTGTTTGGCCTTCAAAGAAGGAAGAAATGCCTGGATCAGAGCTGGGAGCAGGACTGGAGGTTCCTCCACATGTCCTGGGCTTCTGCAAGAGATCACAGGACTGGTGCCCATTCCAAGGGACACAAGTGCAGAGAACTTGATGTCCAGCCCATGGATTCCTCAGGGATGTCCCCACTGCCCATTTTAACCCCTGAAATGGGGGTCACCCCTTCATTTTCACCAGTTCTCTCCGAGGCTGAGCAGGTAGGAGGAAGTGTCTCTATCAGTGAAACCTCCAGGGGGGTGTGGACGTGTGAGCTGGACGGGGAGGAGGAAATATTTGCATTTACCTCATCAAAGCCGGGGTATAAAACGGGCTGGGAAAGTGTGAGGCTTTCTCAGTTCGCAGGTGCAGGTGGATGAAGAGGAGGCATCAGAGGGGGCCATGGCAGCTTTGCTCTTCTTGGCACCACTCCTGCTCCTGGGGACAGTGGCTGGCCAAGAACAGACAGAGACAGAAGAGTGCCTTCAGCTCGGGAGTGCGACTGAAGGGAATTTCTCTGTGGAAACAACACCTCAGGCTTACTGGGCCAACAGAACCTACCTGGGTAAGCCAGCTCTGCCTGGGTCTCACAGACTTCCTGCTGCACAAATATCTCTGTCCCTAACTCAGCTGCTCTCCTGACTTCTCAGATGTGTTTAAACTGGGGGATGTCCAACATTCCGTTCTTATTTTAATGATTTTTAATTCCAGGCAGGGGATAAATGGCGCTGTTGTTACCTCTTTGTTCTTTTTTCACGTTCCCGTCTACAGCTCAATCCCAAAATCTCTTTTGCTCCTCAGGATGATTTTTTCTCCCTTCATCTTTCTGCCTGAACTTGCACAGAAGGACTCGACTGCTCTTGAAAAGACAGAACTTGGGGGAAGTTGTTTTGTGGTTTGGTTCCCTCCCCTCCTCTCGGACACTTTGCCCTTCTCGGTGGCTGCAAAGACAAAGGGGAAGAAGTCACTGATGCTGACAAATGCTCAGCATCCATCCTAGGAAATGGATTTCTTGCTGCAGGAGGATGGGGTGAGCGGCAGACTGACCCTGTTGGTCCCTGCTGGCAAATCTCCCTCTGCCCTGAGGCCCAGCAAAACCTAAATGCTGAGAAAATAGTGGAGGAGAGACATCCTGACCCCTTCCTGCAGGGGAGGGGGGCTGTGAACTGGCACAGGTTCCCTCAGCTCTCACCCAAGCAGCATCCCCAGCAGTTGGTTGGGGTTTTTTTTCATTTGTTCACTGCTGTTATTTGAATTATTTTTGAGCGCAGAACTGAGCTTTGATGGCAGTTCCTGCCTCACATCAGCTCCTGGAGGTTCTGATGCTCTCGGCAGCTTTGGTTTGAAGCAGGGCTGAGCTGAGGGGTGCTGAAGGCTGAGAGGGACACGGCAGGGCACTCCCAGGGACCTGGGCAGCCCCTGGCTGTGCAGACGGATCCTCTTTGCCCCATCTGATCATGGTCCAGCTTCTGCTCGGGAGAAAAGCTCTGAGACCCCATCCCGGAGCAGAGACGGGTGAGGCACCCCCAGCTGAGGGCTGCTCAAAGGTTCATTTTCCCACCCTTCTCATTTGCATGGGATGCAGAGGGCTCTGGTTTCCCTCCCAGGCGTGGCACCCACGGCAGCAGGGGCTGAGCCCGGTGCCTGAGGAGTTCAGGGGGGCAGATAAAGGGGTTTTTCCTCCCGTGCTCGGGGCAGGACTGTGGTAAATCACCCTCTCTGCAGGCTGCTGGTGCAGTTGTCACCACGAGTGTCACACAGGGTGAACAAATACTGGGAACCCTGAAGGCTCGGGGTCCTTCCAGGGCAGAGACCTCACTTTGTCCAACTTGCTCCGTTCCCAGTGACAATAAAGGATAACAGAAGCCACAGCGCAGGCCGGTACCTGCTGCAAGCCCTGTCCTCCCAGAACACCTCCGTGGGGAATTGGGAGGAAAAACCCACAGGGAATTGCAGCTCTATCAGCACAGCAATATTGAACATCCCCAAGAACACAACCCGCTGGACATCCCCGGCCAGTAACCTGTCCTCTGTGCAAATCAGGTAAGGATTTCCTCCCTCCGAGCCTCCAGCTGGGACAGAACCCACAATCAACCCCTCCTCCAGAGCAGGGGCTGAGAAAAACCTCTGGAACCATCTCCAGATTTTCTCTGGAAAGCACCAAGGAAACTTTTGCTGCCAAAGGCAACCCCACCGTGCTCTGGGAGCTTCAAGATGCTCCCATGAGTAGGGATGCAGGATAATTCCATGGAAATGGCTGGGCTGAACACTTCCATTAGCACTCGTGGGAAATGTTTGTCCAAGGGAAGCAGAGCCCTCAGCCTGCTCAGCCTTATCTGTGGGAAGGAAGGAAGGAAGCAGACCAGGGCTCCTGGCAGGAGTGCTGCTAATTACAGGGAACATGGTTCCCAGTTCATTGCCACCCTGGTACAAGGAATCCCCATCCCAGCCAGACAAGGGCAGGAAAGCAGTGAAAATGTGATGGAGAAACAATTTCAGATGTTAAAACTACCCCCAAAAAGCTCAAATTGGCTGGAGGGCAACATCAGCAAGCTCAGCATGACTCTAAAATTCCTGTCTCTTCATCTGCTTTTAATGTCCCCTTTCCATCCCCACACGAGGCACTCAGCTTCTCTCCTTTGAACTTTTCCTCTCCCTTCCTTCCACAGGGTCTATTTCAGCCTCGCTGGTAAAATCGAGCTCAAGACTTTAATGCTGAACAGAGGTAAATAATCTCCAGCTGGGGAAGGACGCACCAGGCAGGGGCTTCACTCGTGCTCTGGGCTTTGGGGAGAGGGGGAAGAGGGATTCTGGGTGCCTGGAGCAGAAGGATATCCCGTATCTCCAACAGTCAGGCAAAGACAGAGGGTTTTCAGGTTATAATTTCAACTTAAAACCTTTTCAAGCTTCCTTTTTGCCTTAAGAGACACGAAACAGCTACAAACCAGAGGCCAGGCTTATTTATTTCTGCAGGGGCTGCCACAGGAATGGATTGGGAACTGTGGCTTTGCTATCACAGAGTGTTTCTGGTACCCAGAGAAGCCCAGTCCGGAGGGTGATGATGCTGCACTGATGCCAGGGCTGTATTCAGACATCCCACTCCTCTACTGTGGGTTTGACCCCTCATTTCTGTGAGACCAGAGTTAAACACAGCCTCTTGGAGAAGGTCTCCACTGGTCCTTTGGATTTCTAATCGATTTTTTTTCTCCATTTCAGGAGCAGAAGCCTCCACCCCCAAGCCCAACTCGGTGTGCAGGGCTCAGAGCAGCTCCTTGTTCCTGGCTGCCCTGCAGCTGCCCCTGCTGCTCCTCACGGGCACCCTGCTCTCCTAGGGGCCAGCAGAGAAGGGGACCCGGCTGTGCTGCCCCTTTCCTCCTGGGAAAGGGGGGCTGAGCTGATCTACTCAGGAAAACCTCTCCCTTGTGTGTGTTAGGATGATAATGCACTTCCCCAGTAAATTATAAAGGTTTGTGTGACCACTGAGCTGATCCTCCCCCTGCTCTCCTCAGCCACAGCCTCAGCAGAAGGAAATATTTCAGAGCAGAGATCCCTCCGTCCTGGGTTTGCAGCCAGAAAAATGGGCAAACAGACCCCATTTAACACGGGACACTCGTGAATCCATGACTTCCTCGTCACCTGGGATTCTGTGACGCACAAAACGCCTGGAGAGGGGACAGCTCCTCCTCTCCTCAGGGCACCAGGGCTGCTGAGAAGCTCCAAGAGGGGTCTGGGTTTGTCTGTTTATCCCCTCCTGGCACAGCCCCCACAGCTCAGGGACCAGAACTGAGCCTGGGAAGGGAAATCCTGCTCAAAAAATCACCTTAAAGTCTCCAGTGCCAGCCCAGGGAAAACAAATGTGCTCCCCAGCGTGCTCCAGGGGGGAGCAGGACAGGCTGGAGATGCTGCTGCCAGGGCATCCTCCACACCAGGCCTCAGGAATTTATGCTCCATGTTGTTATTTGGTCCAAAATCCCTTAAATTTCGGTATTTCTGCAGATGAAAAAGTTTCTCTTTGTTCTCTCTCTGGTTTTTTTTCCCCCTGATTTTCTGGACAGCATGGTGGGTGTTTTTTGTTCCTTTTTTTTCTTTGTTTTTTTTTTAATCAACAGCTGATTTTGCTGTAGGGCAAGATTGCATGGGCCAATGGATGTCTTGATTTTATTGTTGTTGTTTGCATTTTTATATGGGTAAAACCTTTATTTAGAAATTTTCCAACTCATGGGAAGCAATTTTTTTTTTTCTTAAACCGATCTAAATAAAATAAGGAATTAAAATTGGTTCTTGCACCTCCCATTATTTCCTGCCTTCATTGTGATGTTGGGGGGGTTTGAAATGATTCTGAACACTGTGAAAGATTTGGCTTTGAACCCACAGGTGAGCACAGAAAGGAACAAATTGAGGCCTGAACTCTGCAATCCTGCACAGGGTGACCCAGAGGCTTTTTGGGAGGAAGGGTCAGGAACACAATCCTGCCCCATTCATCCTCTCGTGCTTCCTCTTCAGGAGGCTGAGCCCCAAACCACAACAATATTTCAGTGGATCAGAGTCCTGGCTTTAAATTGCCAGCCCAAAGTTGTCCAAGTCCCCTGATTTCTGCTGAGTAAATTCTAATTCCCAAGAAGCTGAAGAGCCTGGGAATAAAGGAGCCTGAAAATTTAACACAGGAGCTGAGCACCACAAGAAAAAATTCCTGAAAAGAAAGAAGACACAAGAAAAAAGTCCCTGCTCATTTCTATTTCTCAGGCATTCAGACATCAGGTCTAAGAGGGAGATTTTTTAAATTCAGACAGAATTGCCTGAAATATAATCAGTAAAAGTGGGCAGCTGTGAATAAACACCTGCTAAGGCTGGTTCGGCTTTCAAGTTGAGCTTTCACTCAACTCTTGCCCCTTCAAACTGTATCTCCAAAACATCTTTTGTGCCTCAAAACAAACAAACAAAAAATTCCTCCCTCTCATGCCCTCAGGGCTCTCAATTCCAGTGTCAATTCCCTTTGTTTCATCCTCATTTCCACTTATTTCCCTCTTTCCTGGCGGGTTGTGGAGGGATTGGGTTGTAAAGCCAAAAGTCCCCAGCACAGTTTCTCAGCTGAAACCTGAGCCTGCAGTGCTGCATTAATGGAATGTTCCTGCAGAATTCCGGAGAAATGAATTTTTTAGGGCCCAGCCATTAAAACTGGCGTCTGTTTAGCAGGCAGGGTAATTAGCAGAGGTAGGGACAGGCTTTATCTCCTGCTACTCCAGTGCGCAACACACAATAAAATCCTAATTAGTGCTGGAAATTACTGCTCAATTCCAATCCCGCTGTTGAGCCATCTATCTCCTAAGATGACAGCCTTGGATAATAAATACGAAATTGCATTTAAATATCCTTGTGGCACCTCCCATGTCCCAGATTATCCAGAGGTGGCTCCTGCAGTTTTGTCCCATCCATGATCCTCATCAGTGGTGTTTTCATTAATTTTTACGTTATTCAGCAGCAAAAACGAGCATTTCGAGACACCCCTGTCTATTTTCCCTGCTAAAAACTTAATTCACAAACATAACCAGGCATAACTGCCTCCAGAGTCAGAGAGGGACTCTAAGGATCTACCTTAGATGAGCTCTGAGGCCAAATTCTTCAGGCCACATCTATGAAATTTTGAGCTAACAGCGAGTAGGAAGCTCTTACTGGAAGTACTGAGCTCTTAAAACATTGATTAATCATTAACAGAGTGATTACAGCTGGATAAAGTCCCATTAAAATTTTTCCTACCTTTCCACTGACTTCCTGTAATCCCTGAAGTTTCAATTGGTATTGCACCATCCCACCTCAAAAAAATCAGCAGAACAACCCCAACTCTTTGGGTTACAGACGATTTCTCACTAAAACATCTTCCTGTGGGTGTCACAGGAGGAATTCTGGGGGCAACACCACAATCAGGGTTAAATTTGCTTAATTCCCATCCCCCTGCTGCAGAGTGAGATGGAGTTTTAGTCCTGGGTCTCTTCTTGGCTGCATTTCTGGCAGAAATATTGCTGTGTTTCCTCTCTCAGCAGGGCCAGAGCTAACAGAGAGAGTCAGGAGATACCTGCACACCCGAGGCAGAACCGTTTGGCCCAGAGGTGCCTTGTCCAGGGGCAGAACTGTTTAATCCTCTGCCACAGTCACTGAATTTCCACGTCACTTTAACAGCAGACGTCGAGTTTTCCAAACCAGTGTACAAATAACGACAAGGGGAGAGCCACAAAATGCCCCTGAACCCCCAGCCCCCGTTGTTCTCCTCACTGTTCAGACTTTTCTTCTGCTCAGTTTCCACTCGGCCTCCCCACTGCACAGGGCAATCGGTGCAATTAGCGCCAGACACGGAGCAAACATCCTAATGAGCTTTGGCCAGGGTGGGAATTGCTGGGCAGCCCCAGCGGGACGAGCCCAGGGTCCCTGGGCTGCTCTGGGTCTCTGGAAAATGAGGAATGTTCGGTGAATACCTAGGAAAATGTTGGGAATTCTGGGGCAGGCACAGCTCCTTCTCCCAGCTCTGTTCACAGCCACCTTCCCGAATGTTTTGCTCCTCGTTTGCCTCCTCCAGCCTCTCATTCCCTGCCAGGGCACTGCCAGTGTTCAGCCCCAAAGTGGGCAGGGGTCCTGTGACCCCCCTGGAGCCCTCCCTGATCTCCAGGCACTGCACTCACGCATAAACCCACGCGAGGGAGGCGAATTCCAGTCGGGAATGGTGGGATGCAGCTGGATCTGTGAGCTCAGAGGAGCAGCTCCCGGTGGCGACTCCTCGTCCCTCAGTAGGTGGATTATTTATTAAATCCCTCACTGCTGGGGCTACAATGGGCAGTAAAACACCAGCCCGAGGAGCAGCCCCCGAGCTGTGGCAGCACTTGGCTGGGTTCCTGTCTCTGCTGCTCCTTTTGGGCTCCTACATCACCCTGGGCGTCAGGGGAAAACCATCAATTCCCACTGCATCCCCTGCCAGAGCTGCACCCTCGCTCCTCCCGTGGCCACCGTGCTTCAAACACAGAACAGAGAATAAGGTTTCTCCTCCTCCGGTGGGGCAGAACGAGAAAAAGCTCCCTGAACCAAGAATTAATCAAAAGGAAAACAGCTTCAAACTTCGTTTTTCCTTGACAGAACCAGATGGTCCCACAGGTATTAAACTCAACCAGCTTCGTGCACAGCCTCCCTGCTCACCCAGTCCCTGCCCTGGCACTGCTGCTCTCCCACAAAACCTGGTTTTATCTTATCGTGTGACAGGAAGGCAGAGCTGGCTTTTTCTCTCAGTCCCACGGAACACAACTGAGCCCATTTCCTGTCATTATTCCCCTGCTATTCACATTTATATGCTCTAAAGCTGGAAGTCTTGTTCCTACAGCCTCTGCTGGCATCAGCTGTGACCTTTCAGGGCTGTCCTGGCCCCCACTGTCACCTCAACAGTTCTCCTTCAAAGCATTTCATCACTCAGTAACTCCGAGCTTAATGTTTAATTCTGAGAGTTCATTCTCTCCCTATACACCCCTCCCTCCCTCAGCTGGGAATTTGGAGGTGCTTCCCACAGAGAATCCCCAGAGCTCACACCCCCCTGCAATGATCCAGACCCCACTGTAATTCCAGTTTCAACTCCAGCTCTGGTGTTTCCAGCCCCTTCCACCCAAACCACTGCCCAGCCAGCCAATTTATTCCCATTTCCCCTGAGCTGCAGATATTTAAACCCAAGAGATCAGAATAATTGACACAGATAAATCCCCAAGGTGCACACAGCAATAAATACAAACACTCAGGCTGTGGTGGGGCTTTGTCGGGGCTGCTGAGCTGCAGAAATTCACGGGAGTTTGGGCTGCTTTTTCTGCCTCCGTGCCAATAAAAGCAGTGGGCTGTGCTGTACACTTGTAGCCATTTGTTTGCTTGGCTTTTGCCAACAGCCGAATGAATTCCTGCTCTGATAAAGACACCACATGATGTGTTTGAGTGGCCATGACTCACTGAAGACACCGAATGCTCTGTGAATCACCAGCACGACTTTACCTCATTTTAGCAGTGACACAGCCACAGAGCAGCAGGAGGGGCCAGAGGAGCTGCAGAACCTCCCCGGACAGAGCCCACCCTGAAAAAAAAAATGACTGGTTCCACATCTGAGGAGGGAAAAAGTGGGGGAAAAGGGCAAATGTGTCAGCATTTTTATCTGAGGCACTGAGCACTCTCTGCCTGGGTGACACTGCAAGGAACCTGCAGCCAAATATTCCCCAAAGCACCAGCCTTAGGAAGGAAAACAATCCCCAAAGCTGGAGCTGCCACGGCAGAGGTTTTGGGAAGGTTGGAATATCCCTCGCTTTCCTCACTCTTCCCTTTTTGAAGCTCTCCCAGGGAGTTTGAGCGAAGCTGAGTCAGGGCAGGGGGTGGCACAGAAGTGTCCTCAGGCAAAGCAGTCCCCGTTTTAAATTCAAAAGCAGTTTTGAAGCCATCACAGGTATTTTTTGGCAGTGTAAACCCCACTTCCCAGCAGAAGGGGTGGCTGCAGGAGGACACTTTACCCTCAGCCTGGAGCAGAGAGGCCACGGTTAACAATTATGCAAGCTTCATTAAACCTCCCTAAATGAGGCTGTTTGCTCCCATTATTCAAACACCCCATTTCCTTGTCAAGCAAGGGAATTACTGCCCTGCTTATCACTTCCTTTTTAAGTTACGTGCATTAAGTTATTCTTGATGGCCATTGCTAATTACTCCTCAGGACATTGCTCATGTGACAAAGGGAATCACACACAGCACAGCCACTTCTGCCTCTGGACAGACACCAGGACTTGATGGTCAGGAATTGTCCAATAACCATTCCCTCACTGCTTTTCCTCAGCTTTCACAGCGTGCCTCCAGCTCCAGGAATATCCAGGACAATTAGGGTAGTGCCCATTTAAACTCCTCTCACAGCCTCATCCTGCTAAAACAACCTCCACTGAATTTTGGGGTTAAGGGTTTATTCTTGCACTCCCTCCCCAGGGCTCTGTCCCCACTGGGGCTGTGACATTCCCTGTGTCATTCAGTTTCCTCAGTTTTCCATTCTCACCAACACCCTGCTCCCTTTGGCTCTCCAGTTTGGAGCACAAGTGGGTTTTTTTATTGCCCACTGCACCAGTTCCACGCACAGAGAAAGATCTGCTGGCCACAGGAAGAGACGTGCCTGCAGCACAAGAAATAAACAGATAATAAGCAGAAAAAAAGACAATGTAGTTCTCACTCTCAAAAAATGCTTCTCTATTTGATCAAGAAGCAAAACAACACCAAAGCTCACATTATTAAATATCATAAATTAATTCAATGTTTAATTAGAAATCAAAACCTTTTGTGATTTTGCCAGGCCTCCTCCTCTCTCCAAATCACCTCTATTTACCAGGGCCCAATTCTAAATTTCACATCAGCTCAGTGGCTCGGCTTTGCAAAACAGGAAGGTCTTGAGGAAAAGCAGAGAAACCAACCCATTCTGAGAACCCCAATGGACACATTGCTGCAAGGGTCCTTGTGAAACATCTGCACTGGTCCTGACCTGACACAGAACCCAGCGCTGGGGCAGGAAATGCCGAGCGGGGCTGAGCTAAACCACTGAGCTGATCATGGAGCCTTTCCCCTGAGCATGAACCGAGGCTGATTTCACTTCACAATTGTTTGTTCTCCCTTGTAAACGACGACGTTCTGCTCTGTCTCGTGCACTTCCACTTTGTA
Organism: Corvus kubaryi; assembly: GCF_017639235.1. Classification (NCBI taxonomy): domain Eukaryota; kingdom Metazoa; phylum Chordata; class Aves; order Passeriformes; family Corvidae; genus Corvus; species Corvus kubaryi. Next base: position 26,582 of record NW_024581349.1, read on the forward strand.
AAGGATTCCCTGGGGCAGGAGCTTCTGGAGGTTGTCCCAGATGAACACGGCGACGTTCTCTGTGGTGCTGGGGGGGGAACAGCAGCCGGGTCAGAGCTGGCTGAAATGGCAGAAACGACACCAGTATTTGAGGGAGCTGCACTCAGGAAGGGCTGGGGGGATGCTGAAGGGCAGCTGATGACACCTGAATTAAGCGGGGTTTGTGCCACGCCAGCAGATCTGGGTGAAATGGGGCGGAACGGACAGGTCCTGTGTGTCCAGGCTGATCAGGGGACAAGGGGCAGCAGGGCTGGACACAGGTGTGGTCAGCCCACAGGTAAAGGCTGCTCGTTCCCTGGTAGGATCAGGCCCTGAAAACTGTTCCAGTCCCTCCAGGAGCCCCCATCGCTCACCTCACCACCTCAGAGAAGTAGGGCACATCCTTGTCCAGGTTCTTGTGGTCGAGCGGCTCCATGATCGCCTCCTGCCAAGAGGGGACGGTGACAACCCTGTCCCTGCCTGGCCTGAGGTTCAGATAACCACACACAGCCAGGCAGCAGGGTGGGAAAAAAGGGAAAGAGCCCTAAATCCAGCTGTGAAATTCCCAGCTGGAGACGTGGTACTGCCTCACGTAACAGAGCTGAAGCATTTTAGTCTGCAATTATTCCTTAATTTCTTTTTTATGTCCTGCCATCATCACCTCACCACATCTCCGTGCTGCTACCAGACAAACTGCTGAGCTCTGATCAGTTCTCCCAGGGGATTAGAAGGAAAACTGGGCTATTTTTACCTGCATGTATTCCTTCAGGTCTGTCAGGTTCATCACCATCCCCGAGACCGGGTCAATCTGCAGGGGAAGCACAAGGTGGCAACACAAATCAGAGGGGAATATCTGTGCTCAGGTCATCTGAGCCACAAGGAAAATATCTTTCCACTGTCAGAGAGTTCCAGCTCCACTCCTGTGATGTTCCAAGGGCTTGATACAGCCTGGAAACCATCCCAGAGGTTCCACTCTCTCCTGAAAGCTGACACCAGGTGAGAACAACTCCCTGGAGGAGCCTTCAAGCATGATGATGAAAGCAGGGAAACAGCATTAAACTGCAAATCCACATTGAGGAACAGAAAAAAACTCGCTGGTTGCACTCACCTCTCCACGCACTGTGACTGTAACTGAAAAAAAGAAAAGATCAGGTCACTGTGATGTCCAGGAACCCAAAACCAAATCTGCTGCTGCTGAGGACACACAGCCCATTCCCTGCCCACCCACGGGGTGCACTCAGGAGTGGGACTGTTTTTATAAAATGAGGGGATGCTCCATAAAAACAACGACTCAGAGTCACAAAAGCCCTTGCCCAAGGTCTGATGCCCCAGGTAGGTGGAGATAAGCCTGTCTTCCCTGATAAAGCAGCTCCTTAGCAGAGTGCCAGCAGCACAGGGAGCCACTCCAGGAACTGGAGAGATCTAATTCTGCGTGCCCAGAGTGTAGAAATAGGAGAACTTGTGAAAAAAACATTCAAATAATGTTTACAGGCTGTTTAATTTGCATGCCTTTTGCTTAGAGAAATCTCCATTCAAATCACAATGATGCTGCAGAGTGTAAACAAGCAGATTTGATTCAAGAAGTGGAATTTGAAGATAAATATTTATTATCTATTCAACTGAATATGCTGTGGTCCAACCCCCTGCTGCTGAAATTTCCTTCAAATTCTTAATAAAAACACAAACCCAGCCACTAAAGCTGTATCAGGCTGCTGAGAACGAGTGGCCCAGCCCTCCTGGGGGTTATCCCCACCCTGAGAGCAGCACCACTCCACGAGCAAGGATGGAAGTCACCTTCCTACCTTTGTAGTTGTGTCCGTGGCCATTGGGGTTGTTGCACTTCCCGAACAGCTTCAGGTTCTCCTCATTGCTCAGGGATTTGCTGTGGGAGAGGCAGACACGGTATGGCAGGATCTGCTCCAGATGTTCACGGCCTCACTTCACTCTGCTTTCCAGCTCTCCATCTATTCCCTCTCCCACACTGAACCCCCCAGCTCAGGAGGCATGAACAGAGACAGAAGAGTGTTTGGTCCATGAAAAGATGTTGTTGACAACAGTGAATCTTTTTTGCCGTGGTTTTGTGTCTGTTTCAGAGCATCTGCCTGACACCACAGCTGGATAAATGTTCAACATCTGGGCCCAAAATCACTTAGGCCTGGAGCAAGCTGCACATTCGGGTTTATTATTAATTAACAAAGCTTAGGGAGCCTCTCCAAGAAGTACAAAGGAATTCCCTCTGAATCTTCCCTTTGAAGCAATCCAAGTGCCTGTTCCGAGTGTTTCAAGTCAAGGCACATTTTGGGAATATCACAGAATCCCAGGATCACGGAGGTTGGAAAAGAACTCCAGGACCTGTGACTGACCCCCACCTCGTCCCCAGCCCAGAGCACTGAGCGCCACGTCCAGGAGTTCCTTGGGCACCTCCAGGGATGGGCACTCCCTGGGCAGCCCCTTCCAAAGCCTGACCACTCCTCCATGGACAAATTCCTGCTGATGTCCAACCTGACCCTCCCCTGGCACAGCCTGAGGCCGTTTCCCCTTGTCCTATCGCTCGTAGCCTGAGAGAAGAGACCAAGCCTAAAAACGTCCTTTGAGTTTCAGGTCAAGACACTCTTTAGGAACGTATCATTTTCGGGGGCAAAAGCAGCAGATCGGGGGGCACAGGGCGATGTTTACAAACCGAAAGCGCCATCGGCTCTGTTGAAACACGGAACTGCAGCCGGGCACTGATGGATGGCTGCGGGAAGGGGCTGAGCCAGGGAGAACCGGGAAGGGCAGGGAGGGATCGGAGCCTCCTCCCGGCAGCGAGGGGCCTCTCCCCTGTGCGGGGCCGCTCCCCTGTGCGGGGCCGCTCCCCTGTGCGGGGCCGCTCACCTGTGCAGGCGGTGGCAGGCGCTGAAGGTGACGGAGCGCGACAGCCGCGCCAGGCGGGCGGAGCGCGGCGGCATCGCGGGGCCGGAGCGGCGGGGCCGGAGCGGGGCGGCTCCAGCCCGGCCCGGGGGAGGCTCCAGCCCGGCCCCGCACAGAGGTGGCTCCAGCCCGGCCCCGGGGGCGGCTCCAGCCCGCGGGATCCGCCCGCCGAGAACCGGGAATGCTCCGATCCTCCCGTGCCGGTGTCGGACCCGGGGATGCTCCAATTCCCCTCCCGTGCTCGGCCCCGGGATGCTCCAATTCCCCTCCCGTGCTCGGCCC
>NW_024581350.1:0-24126 GCF_017639235.1 Corvus kubaryi
CCCGGGATGCTCCAATTCCCCTCCCGTGCTCGGCCCCGGGATGCTCCGATCCCCCCGTGCCGGTGTCGGACCCGGGCATGGTTATGGACATACCTAAAGGAGTGCACCCCGGTAATAACATTCATGGACTCCAAGCACAGGAATCCTTAAGGTGTGGTGATTTTCAGAAAGCTTTGGGAGAGGGAGGAGAACCTCGATTTCTCAGTGCTGCAAGGGTTTGAATGTATATTCCCTTAATTCCTGGGAATTCCTGGGAATTCCTGGGGATAACGGAGTGACTCTGTCAGTTTGTCAGGGTGGGAGAACTCCGAGCTTCGGGGCAGGATCTCTGTGTGAGAGGAACAGGATCAAAAGGAGCTGTGGTGGGGCACCGCCCGTGTGCCCAGCCCAGGCAGGGTTGTGTGCTGCTGAAGCACGGCTTTAAAAACTGCAGCTTTAGGGACAGCACTGCAGGACCTCCCTCCTCCCCTGCCCTTCTGCTGAGCAGCGCTGCCCTGGCTGCTGTGATTCACACAAGGCTGCCCGTGAGCCTCTGACTCCTTTTCGCTTCCCACCTCAACGAGAAAAGAAAAAAAAAAAAAAAAGGCATTTTAAAAAGAGAACCAATGGTGCCTGAACTCTGTTAAACGCTTCTCAGCATCATTCTGTGGCAGGTCCTGGGGACGAGGCCTCGCTGGGGCTGTTCCCCCGGGGGACAGGCTCCCGGAGGGCAGGAGGTGGCCGTGACCCAGAGGAGGCTGCAGGGCACTCCTGGAGCGGCAGGAACGGGAGCTGTTTGCCATCTAGTGGCTTCCACCAGCTCTGGCCTGAGCCTCCTCTGCCCCTCCCAGAGCAGCAGCCCTGGGGTAAAATCCTCCTCCTTTTCCCAAGACTTGTATTAAGGTGAAGGAAGGTCAGTGGATGTAAAGCCCCGATGGCAAAATGGCTCGTTTATTACTTAAGGAAATTATTCAAGTAATTATTTAGGCTTCTCACAATGAACAGAACTCCTGTAAGTCTTCACTTTTCACCCACCCACCTGCACCCCCGAGCTCAGCAGCTGGAGAAGCCTGGATGACACGGGGCTGGAGTTTGTTCTGCTCTGCTTAAACCCACAGTGGAGCGCTCCGTGTTCCCTACTGGTGTTCCCTACTGGTTGAACTGGGAGGAGAGCAGGAACTGTCAGCCAGCAGAGCTGTATCCTGCTCTGGAGATGTGTCCCCCACATCTATGAGACTGTGCAAGGGCAGGGAAAGAAAGGAAAAACTTCCCAAGGCTTTATTTGAGAGCACTGCTATTGTACAGAGAACAGCACAAGCACAGCTTCTGGGAGTGTCTGCACCTACCCTCTGCAGTCCACTGAAGGCAACCTTGATGCAGTGCGGGGGGATTTACACCCCTTCACTGGGCCCACCTGTTGGGTTTTACTCCTCTCTTCTGCTTTACATATTTCAGGCAAAGTCACAGCCCCAAGCACCGATTTTCTCTTCCCCTCAAAGCACACTGCTGCCAAAGGAAGGGGTTGATCATCTCAGTTTCCATTTTCTCCCTTGCAAGCCTCAACCTGGCATTCTTTGTGAACTGCTGCTATAGCTGGTCTAGCAAGATAGTAAGAAAAATGGAGATAAAGCAGTGGGCTGTGGGAGTGAAGGGGCTTCTGCCTTCCTTGGTTGTATTTTGTTAGGAAAACAGGAGGTTATGGTAGAGAAAAAGCAGTTCCTCCATCCCAGACATGATGGAAAGGTGGGAGGCGAAAGTAGAAGAGGTTTTTTCTGAGCCTGGCTCGGCCCTGAGTCCCAGGAGGTGCCCAGGTGGTCCCCATCAGTGGGCAGTGAAGATACCGTGGAATCCGTAAGGCATTGGCACCCCAACTTCTGCTCGCCCCAGCTCCTGGAAGGTCTCTGCATCCAGGACGAGCAGGAAAGCACTTTGGTTCTGCAGGAGGAAGAGAAAGGCAGAGTGAGTGTCCAGGCTGAACTACTGTGCTTGCACACAAAGGTACAAGAAGGCCATGGAGACCAAACCTGTGGGACAGGAGCACTGCGACTCACAGGTTCCACTTGGCAAACACAGACATTCCAAGGACAACCCCCACTTGCACTGCCTGTGCTTGGGCATGGCAGAGCAATACCCCTTGGGGAGCAAGGAGCTGTCTGCCAGGGAGCCTCAAAGCCAGTTCTGGGGTTTAAAAAGTGTATTAATGCTGTGTGACTTTGACAAACTACTGACAGCAAGTTACCTCAGCAGGGCAGACCACCACAGACAGGATGACTCCGCTGTCCTCCGCCGTGGCATCAGGCACTGGCACAAAGACAGGCTCTGACGGGTAGGATCCCTCCTCCTGCCAAATCTAGCAAGCACAGGAGCATATGGATGAGCTTCAGGAACACATGGATGAGCTTCATTTCATTAATACTTGTCTACTACAGGGAACAGAGTTACAACTGAGAGTGCTCCCCACAAAGGCACCTGGAAATATTCTGTGCCCCAAGAAACGTAAAGAGTTCAACTTTTAATTAATTCTTTTCATTCCAGGAGTGTGATGGTGCCATCCTCTCCTGTTTGGTGACTGTGCCATATTCGTAAGGTGCCAGGTGAGGGATGAAATCGGGAATCTCATCCCAGACCCATCTGGACAAAGCCCTAAAGCCCCCAGTAAATGACACATCTTCAAATCCAGTTCAGTGGAAGGACTCAATAAGCTGACTTCACCTCACCTTGAAATTCTTGGTCTCCACATCAACCTTGATCAAGGAATTTCCAACCAAGTGCCCAAATCCACACCCGTAGAAGTACCGGTACCTCCTGCCGTTGTACCGAGCGTAATTGATCTGGGGGAACTCCAGGCCCCCAACTTTCTCAAAGCCCTCAGGGTGGAGATTTTCGTGTGTGCACCAGACCTGGAGAAATGTGCATTACAGCAGGGTCGGTTCAGCTTGGACAGGGCAGGAGAGCTCAGTGGTCCCATCAACCACTGCACAACGAGGAGGTGGTTAAAGCTCTGAGGCACAGGGCAGCATCTGCTGCGTAAATGTGCATTATTTATACACACCTTGCCATCTGCATCCTTCACAGCCCTTGCCAGGGTATAAGGCAGTGGGTTCAGGTTTTTCCCCACGGGTGTGTCTGAATCCACGTGCAGAGGGAGAACAAAGCGGCGAGGGAAAGCTCTGGGGATTGAGGCATAAACCTGTTACAGAGACAGAAAGAGATGGTGATGGAGAGAGGAGAGACATTCCAGGCTAAATGCACTTTTGGGGAACAATTCTGAAATTTTAGACACCCTTGAATTCTTCTTCTTCTTTTCCTGATGTGTTTGACCAAGTTCTGGTAAGGTAAAGCACATAATGGAAAGAAGAAGTTCTCTGCACGTTCCAGTAATTTACAGTAGGAACCAAAAAGACAAGAATTAAAAAGGGTCAGCATTGTTCTCACAGTAATAAACGCTGAGTTGGGTATGCAAATGAGTCCATTATCTCCAAATCCAGCAGTGGGACAGACACTGCACTAAATTTTATTTAGTTAGAACAGGCTTATGTTGCTCTACATCCCCCTCTGAAGAAGCAGGAGAGCACTGTGCCTCAGTTCAGTGCCTGAAGGTACCCTGCAGGATTCCCTCTTCCGTGCTCAGGTACACATGGATTCCTGTTTGAAGTCCAGGGGAAGGATGGATTTACTTGGGGAGCAAAGTGCAGCCTCCAGTGTGGCAGACACCCAGCACACTGCACGAGAGGGATAATTCCACCACTGCCACTAAAGCTCAGTTCAAGCCAAGTTTAGAACTGATCATATTCCCATATATTAAACCTTCTCAATAAAATAAATGACAACAACCCTATTTTGGTGTCTTTCAGTTACTTCAGTCTGCAGCTCACCAGCTCAGTTGTGAAACTTCACTTTAACCATATGTGTTCATCCTGAAACCCTGAAAAAAGTTTTCAAAACTTTTCTGGTTCATGTAACCTGGCTGACAAAATACGGGTTAGTGAGCAAACAAAAGCACTGAACATGATGTGGGGAAAGGAGACAAGTCATGCCCAGACATGCCTGAGGCTTTTGATGCAGTGAAGGTCGAGATTCTGTTCTGAAATGACTCCCTCCCGTGTGTGGGTAAAGTTTGGTGGTGATGCCACTTGTCAGTTGAAGAATGTGGGTGTTGGAAACAGGCCCAGCGTTGGAAACAGGCCCAGGACCCCTTCAGCCACATCAAATTCCGTCAGAGAAGGATGAGAAAGATGTGGGATTAACGGGATTAACATTCTGCTGTACTTGAATATGCTCAAAAAATACTTGAAAAAAAACCCAAAATAAATGCCGAAAGAAAGCAGAACCTGTTAGGACACAGCTGTGGTCCTTTCAGGTCGGAGCTGAGTTGGTTCCAGACAGCTCAGGACACAGACAGAGGAAGTTCAGTCCTGTCTGAACATGCAGCAGCCCCCCCAGCACGCTGGGTTTCCAATAAACACATCTGCAGGGTGAGAAACTGAAAACAACCCCACTTTTTCCATGTGTGACCTATGCAAAATAATGCCCCTCACAGGGCCTGAAATGGGGCTTTTTCACAGAGCTGGACACAATAAATAATTTATTCGAACGTGCTGTGGGTGAGGTGACTGTGGGGAACAAGGCAGGGGTTTCCGTGGTATTTGTGCTTCTGTGATTTTCGTAAAAACTGCTCCTTTTCTGAAGTAATGCCTTAAAGAACAGGGTTCCTTTTTCTTTTTCCATTTTTAAGTAATGCTACAACGTATTTTGCGTAATTTCTTGGGGGAAAATTGTATTACGCAGGGAGAAGGAAAACAAATGTCATTAAAACCAAGGTTTTAAACCAGAAATAAATTCTGCCGGGCTATGGAACTCTGTGCCACACACCAGCTTGAAAAGTTTTGAGGGAATGCTCCATGGAGAGAGATTTAAAAGGGAAGAAAGCATCGAGAGATGATCATTTCAGTTTTTGTCCCCATGGTGTTCTCCATTCCACCAACCTGAGCCTTGCTGCAGAAAAGCCACTCAACCGCGGGGCCTCAGCAGATCCTGGGAAGCAAAGGCAGGGGATCTTACCTGGTCCAGCCCTTCCCCACTCCTCCTCAAGTTCTGCAGCGTGTACAGAGCCAGGCTGGTGCCGTCGTCCTGGCAGCACAGGTCCAGCACCACGCAGCCCTGCTCCTCGAAGGCGTTGATCTGGTGGAAGGTCACGAAGGGCTTGGAGCACCACTGCCCTGGCAGCACCTGCAGGGACCAGGGGACAGCTGCACCTCCTCTCCAGAGCTCCCAGCCTCACCTCAGAGAGCTTCATCCTCTCTCTCTCCCATTTCATCCCCCACTCATTCTTTGGGATTTGCCTTCTGTCGCTGTGTTGGCACAAAAGGGCTGCTTTAAGGCAGGAAGGAGCAAAACCAGAAGAAAAACCAAAATATCAAGCAGCCCCTTGCTGTGCATCTTTCACAGGTTCTGACCTTTTTATACCCTGGAGTACCTGGGACCTGCATTTCAGTCCCTGTGCTGAAGTCTCATGAACCCCAAACTGCTTCTTTCCACCTTTCTGTCCTTTTAGGGCTGGCAAAGAAATGAATGGAGAGGAAAACACATGGAGAAATCCCATTTTTAACAGATCTACACCCCTGCTTTAAAGCCTGTATTGCAGTAATTTCTGGATTGATTCATAAACTCCCCATGGCTGCAACGTAGCATTTTTGGGATCTAAGGTTCCAGACCAGCTGCTGCAGGGGCCAAAGACCCACCTACCTCCCCAGTGTGCTTGTTCACCACGTAGAAGTAGGTGTTGTGCTGAGGCTCCCAGCTTATCCCATCCAAAATGGTTTTCCCACGGAGCTTGGAGGTGATGATCTTCAACAGGTTCAGCTTGAGGGGTTGCTCGATGAAAATGATGTAGTTTTCAGTCATTCCTGAGGAGGCAAGGAAGGAGTATCACCCAAATATGAGGCCAGAAAACATCTCAAGGGCAGAGAGAACTGGACAGCCCTTTCTGCCTCCCATTTGCCCAAATTCCCAGAGTTTGGGGTGGAATCTTACCAAAGCTGTGGTAGTAGGATGGCTTTGCCCTGTCCATGGGACGGATGGAGCACAGCACTTTGGCTCCCTCCAAAGTGTCCCCATGGCCTGACTCCTGTGGGGGGATCCTGATGATGTTATAGCTGGACCCTGGAAAGCACAAAAGGTGTTCAAACCAAACTCAGGCTCTGCTCCTTCCTGTTCCCCAGGAATACTTTGAACCACCTCTCCTAAACTGAGCAGAAAACCAGCAGGCAGTAAAGTGTTCTACGGAGGACTTATCTACCAAAAGAAAAACAAAGAAAAGGAAGCTTGAAAGGAAGTAGAAGGATCTTCTCAGTCTGGGAGAATGCCAGCTCTGCCTGCAGTGCTCTCCTATAATAACAGGAGCAGGATAGAAACCAAGCTCATAGGAAATGAAAACTTTGAGCCTTGGTGATGCTCATTTAATAAACCTGAGCCTATGAGCGGGAAAGAGCAGCATGTTTGAATAATAATAGTCCAGAGTTTGGTGTGTCCAGCTGAAAAAATCATGTGGTACAAAGCTGGACATTGCTGAGGCCAAAAGGAAATGAAAGCAGCAAGAATGAAAAATGATCAAAACTGGGACAAGGTGGAGTGAGCCTGAGGGATCGCAGTAAAGGGCAGCAGCTGTTTTCAGAGGCCTCTGGAAAAGAGGGATTTTACACAGCTCACAGGGACTGATGGCTCTGAGCAGCCACATGGATGCAACAGGATCCTATCAAGATGCTCACAGTTCTGAGAAGAAGAAAAATATCCCACAAAATTCAGCTTTGCTGTAAGATATCCAGGCTACTGGAATAAATTCCATCTCTTCTCCTGCATAAACACTTCTGGTGCTCATCAAAAGCCAATTATTGTAAGTGAAAAACACGAGGCTAATTGTTCAATTTCTTCAGATGAGGTTTCAATACTGGATGGGACCTAAAAAAAAATCATTCTCCTTTTTCCAGCAAAGCTTGGGAGAGGAAGAGGAGAATCTGCTGGATATTCACAGGCCAAAGTCAGAAGCATCTGAAACAATGCTGAGAGGAGCCAATTTTATGGGACAGACTGCCATTGACATTTTGACTCAGGAACAGCAATTTCAAGGTCTCTTTGGGTGTTTCTTCAACAGGAGAAGGAGCAGCACCAGCAGGCATCCTGTACACCCTGCCCAAAAAATCAGCCTGGCCATGCCCTTCTTACCATGCTTCCCAAAGGAATTGCCCATGTTGTAGGTTGTCCCATCCGCCTCGTAGTGGGGATGAGCTGTGGCCCCATTCACTGCAATAAATTTGCTCCAGTCCACCTGGAAAAGCCAAAGATTTTTCAGTCAGCGCAGAACTTTCCTCAGGGTCAGTTCTGTGGAAGTCTGAGAAACAGGGGCAGACTTTATTCATTATTAATAATGTGGGATCTGGACTCCAGCCTTCATTCTGCCTACAGTCTTCCTGAAATCCTTGAAAATTAAGGATGTTTCTCTATCAGTAAAGCAGGACTGATAGCACTGACCATTCCTTGGAAGACATAAATATTCCTGATGGCACAAGTGCTGACACAGTGGGAATGTTGCCCATAATAAGCACAAGCAGCTGTGTGAAGGGACAGTCACTGCCCCAAAAATCACCAAGAGTTTTGTCACCGGAAGCTCAGAAAACCAGGTCCTTTTAAGACATCCCAAACTGGAGAGTTTAAATGTACAATCATGCCTTCCATTTCTTCACTTAGCCAAAAAAAATACCAATCTGCATCTAAAAAAGCAGCTTGAGGGGATTTTTTTTTATGACGATTTGGTTCAACAGAGCTGAACCTAAAAATCCCCACGTGTCTTTTCATCACTGCACTCTGGTTTACAAACCAGATCAGGTGGCAAACCACCCAGCTCTCCAGGAGACATCAGTAGCTGTGCTTTGTACACAGTTTATTTGTGTCACTACTGATCTTGCAGGGAGGGAGGGACTCCTGGAACAGCTCCCTCAAGGCCTGAGGACACTCTGAGCTGGCATTTTGTGGTGTCAAACAGGCCAAACAGTAAACACTGATTCAGGAAGGGCAGAATCCTCCCTCAGCCCTTCTCACGGCTGTCCAGCCCAAATCCCCTCTAAGGGCACAGGCAGGGGGACACGTGGCTTATGCTGTCCTGTCCCAGGTCACATCCTTCTGTCACATCCAGCCACGCTCCTGGGAGAGGATGCTCAGGACAGAGGGAGAAGATTCTCTGATGTTTTAGTCATTTTCTAGCAGAGGAGAAAATCGAGTGGCAGCTGAAGCACCCCTTTGCAACAGAGGGCTTGATCAAGGCTTTGAAGGGCAGCTTTGGAGAGTGCAAAGCTTGAGGTGTAACAAGCAGATAAAGGGAAGAGATATGAAAGCAAAGCACCAGGGAAAAGGCAGGTGTGAGATCAGCAATGTTGACTTTTTCTTGTACACAGGAAAAAGTTGTTTCCTGCTCTGCTCAGAGGTGCAGACAAGCCCAGGCAAGCAGGGAGAGCAGAGGAGAAATGCCAGCTGTGCCCAGCTGGGCAGTGACAGCACCTCCACCCCTGAGAGCGCTGCCTTGCTGCTGCACGCATCGTTCAGGGACTCAGAAAAGAGATGCTGCTGGTCCAGACAAATTCCTTTGAAACTGGATTCCCCCTTGCTGCTCCTAGAAACAGCAAGGTGTGATTGTGCACCATCTGTAGCCCAGCTCCCTCATTCCACTGCCCACACCTTTTCCTTCGTTTCCAGCGTCTCTGGGTCCACCTTGTGCATGAAGACATTCTCATTGCTGACGTAATAATCCCCTTGGTACAGCACATAGTTCACACTGGCATTGTCACTGGGCTCTGAAACAGAAATCCTGGAGTTGTGCACAGCTCTGTGCAGCTCATGGCACATTATGGCAAGTTAGACATATTTAAACAAATAAACCCATTTGTAGTGACATTAATCCCTGTGTGATTGATTGGAAATATCTCGCTAATCTACAAAGGGAAACTGCACAGGTGAAGCCAGGTCAAAGGGACAAGGACAGGGATGGAAATCACTGCTGGAGCTGAGGAAAGGCAGATGGGGGACGTGGATAGGTCTGGAATGTCTTGAGGGAGCTGGCGTGGGGATGTGGGGAGAGTCACCATGAGTGAAGGTGTGAGCACCTTGGGAAAGGACAGAGGACATGGCAGCAGGGGAGAGAAGGAACAGAGGATGGTCACAGCATGAGCAACAAGTTGCAAACTTCGGGCCTGCTCTGGTTTTAGTGGGGAGCACTTTGCTCGCATTTAAGCCTCTTTCTTCCCTGACATACACAGAATCCTAAAGGTACTGGAACTTCCATTCCTGTGCAACGCCATCCCTCACCCTACTCAATAATCTCCTGCCCCTTAGTCCAGGAAGGGAGGGATTAGCCCACTTACCCTACAAGCTTAGCAAGGCAAGGTGTTTTAAGGGCAAAGCTGTGTCTCAGGTAGAACATCAGGGTGTAATGCTCATTATCAGCACTGCACAGGATGTTCTCTCGGGGAGAGATTTCTGTGGAAAATTTGCAACAAGATCCGGGATTGAGCGAGCTGAAGTGGCACTAAAACATTTAACTCTGCCTCCCCCAGCTAAGGCTGACACCAATTTGCATAATTTGGGGGTTTGGGTCATATTCTAAGAAAACCATGGGCTCACAGAAAGTCTGTCAGACTTCCTCACACCTCCCTTTCCACCTAACCACAAGTTCCTCCAACAAAATCTCAGAACACTTCTCATTTTTTACAGAACCACTCTTACGTGGCAGCTCGAAGCGGGACAGGAAGCGCCCAAAGACGCTCTTGCATGGGTCTGGCATGGCCAAGGTGCCGAAATCCGAGGCCACGATGCGGTTGTGCTGGCTGTTCCTCAGGTAGGAGCTGCTCTGCAGGAACCTGCTCCTGTAGGTCACCGTGCCATGGGCCAGCTGGAACTGGTGCAGCAGGGCCATGCCATCAAACCAGTGGTTAAACCTTCCAGGAGAGAGAAAAAAAGAGATTAAGAAGAGGAGTTGGGCATTATATGATGCTCTGTGGTACCCTCCTGCTTTTAGGTTTATTGTTGTTTGTAAAAGCTGATTCCCAGATCCCCTGAACAATTAACCAGGCACAGCTTTGTCTGGGAAAATGCCTGAATCAAATCAAACAAAACAAAACAAGTGTATTCACAGCTGTGGGATGTGAAGACTCAAAATGCTGTGTGTAAGGTTTTTTGGGAGGTAAAGCACCCCCTCCTGCACAGGGAATAGAGTTAGTGCTGTACTGTACAACAACAATAGAAATTATTACTGCAAACCCAGAGGCCTTTAGCTCTCAGATTCTTGCAGGATGTTATTCTCTCCAAACCAAGGAATCGGCGAGACTCTCAGAACACCTGAGGGTCTAACTCTGGGAATAGGATAAGGAGATCAGCTTTGGCCATTTGCTGCCATCAGCTTAATTGTCAATTATCTGGAATGGCACATTCCAAGCCACAGGCAGTAGGTGCCTGCTGGAAATATTTTAATGTATTCTTTTTAAAATGGGATGGATTTGCTTCTAAAGCAGCTCACACCACTCAGTGCAACCAACTCTCCAAGTTCCTGCCCTGAATTTCAGAGTGCTCAGGGATGGATTTTCGCTCAGGACAGAGGACCAGAGCTGGGGATGTTTTATTCCCCAGCCCAGCTGCCTCATCCCACCCCTCTGAGTGGTGAGAGCCTCTCTGTGACTCAGCCTCTCCAGCCTGGGTGACTTCACCATTCAGCTCCTCCTTGCAGGAAATGGGAGTTTCCAAATAAGGGAGCAACTGTTCTCAAAAGATCGGTATTTCTTCCTTCCCTTACTTAAAAAGAAACTAAAAGATGCTCCAAATAGTGGTGAGGGGGGTCCCCTTTAGCTTTAGGCAGAGCTCGGGCCAGATCATTTAAAAAGTCAGTTAAAGGAGACTTACTTATCATTGCCAAACTCGAACTTGCCAGGGCCATTCCTCAGCAGATTTCCATTAATCCACTTGGGAATATGTCCTTTGATCTTGGCTGGGATGGGCTCGGGGGTCTCCTCCACGCTCTGCACTAGGGGGGAGATGCACTGCAGCCCCCTGGGTCTGTGGCAGGGGATTTGCTCCTTGGGTGGGCTGGGCAGGTAATTCTTGAAACCTGCAAAGAGAGCAGGGAGAACAAAGAGCAGGGAATTGAGATTTTCACTGGAATGAAGTGACAACTGTAGAGCTTGAGACTGGATGTCAGGGAGAAGAGCATTCAGCATCTGCAAGCAGCCGAGTTGTGGTGGATACCCAAGGTAAAGCCACAAAACCCAACACATCCACAGGAGCTGAAAATCCAGTGGATTTTACTCTTCTGTAGTTAATCCACAAGAGACACCAGTTCTGCAGCCCAAAGGAGGTAATAGAATATAGGATGATAGAAAAGATGATAACTTTTCTTTTAATCAAAGAAATGTATATTTGGATTTTATTTCATAAAGGAGAGAAGAAAAAAATAGTAACTGCAATCCCCAAAAAAGGGAAGAACACAAATGAAACAGAGCCGAAACACGTTTACAGGACAAAACAGATCTACAAGTTTTATTTGGCAAGGAAATAAGCAGAGAAGGATGATTTCCGATGGAGCCTCGGGTTTGACTGCAATAACCCCTTTTTAGTTCCAGCTGGCAGGACAAAAGCCCCAGGAGAGCATGAAGTGATTGGAATGCTGCGAGCAAACAGTGATGTCAGTGATTGGCTCCCATAGCCTGGTTTGCAAAGCCTCATCAACACAGGGATTGTTTTAGCAATCCATTTAGCTGCAGAGGTGGATTTACCCAGGGGTGCTTCCCTCCCCGGGCTGGCACCGGCCCATCCTGCCCTCAGTGCGGCCGCTCCGCTGCTCTCCCCGAGACCACGGAGCACGGAACCAGCCTGGAACGCTGAACACTGAGGTGGGAGTGAAAGACTGATCCAAAAGGGCACGTGGCAGAGAGAAGTCCATCACCCAGCGCTGGTGCAGACACCACACACTAAATGGACTCCAGGCTGTCACTGAATTCACTCTGATTTTTTGTTCTTTCACCACTGCTGCTTCTGGCCTACATCCGGTAATCCACGGTAGCTGCTGCCAAATTTCCCTGTGAGCCTCTGAAACCCTTTGCTCAACATCTCCAGAGGAAATTCACTATTTCAGCCAGAATACCTGCAAAGGAGCTGAGCTGGCAGGCAGAATTTTTCTAAGCTTGTTTCTGTAGCGCAGCCACAAGCAGGTTGGGTGTTAGGCACGCAGGAAGGTAGAATGCAAGATTCCAATGTAGCTCTCCAACGTGCCAATCCCCAAATCCTCCTTCAGATCTCTTAAGTGTTTGCAGAAATGCAGATTTGGTTTGCAAAGGTGCAAAATATGCATTAAAGAATGAGAGGAACACGTCCATAAGGAGATATTTTGCATCCAAGCAGAAGCAAAGCCGGATGACTCAAGATGGCACTACATCAAAACTTTCTGGAAAGCACTGTAAATAGAAATTTTTGGAAGATACATTCCACAAACGAGCCTGACCAGGGCTGGGAAAGACATCCCAAGTTTACCCCTCCCAACTGCTGTCCCAGAAATTCATATATAAGAACTCTGTCTTAAAAGTTACTATGTCTACAGGCACTTACTCCCTCTGTGGATAACTGCTCCTTGTCCAGATCAGGAAAATGCTTTGAAATTACCAAAGGACATTATTTTTGTTTTTCTGGCAGTGCTGTTATGTGGCTTTGGTAGTTTTCCCTTTCTTGCATTGTTTTTAGGGTGAAGAACCTATCACTTCCTAAGCTAAGTAAGCAAAGTTCTTTTTGTTCTCCTTGTCCTGCGATAACCATGCACGTGATCATCTCAGTAATCCCTCTTGAAATCTGATCTAGTTAGAAGTCATCTACTTAGAACTCATTCCAAAGCATCCCCTACAAAGTGGAGTTTTAATAGAATGGACTCTAAACAACAAGAACATTTAAGGGAATGTCCCAACTCCAGACCAGAGAGGGAGAAAGAAGCAGAGCAAGAGAATGAATTACTTTTTCCCTCTGGGAATCGCTCACATGAGCTGAAGATCCTGGCAGAGGTGCATGCAAAATGGGATCAAATCCTAACACCCACATGAGCCAAACCAGAAGTTTCCAGAAAGAAGACAAGTTATTGTAGAACAATTCTGAATAGGTAGGAGGAGAGCAGGGGTACAGGAAGAAAAAAAAATCCTACATGTCTTCCCCCTTAAACAAAAATAAATCTGAATAACTGTTGCATTTAACTGCACTTTCAACACACTGAGGAACATGAACAGGGAACATGAACAACTCCTCCTTGAACACTGTTCCTGAGTAACTGCAAAAAGGGTGTTCCACCCTCAGGGGAAAGCTCAGTCATAAATTCAAACTTTTTGTAACATCCAGCTCCCCAGGAAGGGACCAATCTCTCTCTGCAGAAGCCAGATGACAGATTGGTTTTTAATGTCACACAACATGCAAATAAAATTACTCCTGCTTCTGTTCTGGCCACACTGCGAGGTGGAAGAACTTGAATCCACAATAAAAGCTCTACAGTCCCAGTGGGGCTCTCTGTGTGTGCTTGAATATCTGAAAATCTGCACAAGATCACAACCTGTCCTCTCAGAACCCTCATTTCTCCACTGTAGTTTCCATCCTGCCTCAGACCTTTAAAAACAAGCTTAAGGTCTTTGGAATATCCGAGCAGAGGCAGTACCAAACACGGAGCTGGAACGCTCCTCCAACCTCTTCCAAACACAGCAGGCAATCACTCCAGAGTGATCCTGGCCTAGCACTTTGTTCAGCTCCTGTTTCCCTGCACAGTGTGTGCTATGATTTCTCCGTCCAGCACAAAGTGACAGCCCAGCATTGATTATTTATTGTTTATATCCAGAAATGGTGGGATGAAGGACCAGGCTCTCCAAGAGAAAGCTGCTGCGGGTGGAGTCATCAGGAATCAGACATTAAATTGTACTTCAACACCAGTGAGTGGGACATGAAATCTGTAATGGTGGGTGGAGGAACTGTGGGAGCCATTTGCTAACACTGGGATCACATGGGAGAGGGCAAATCCATTTTGATTTTAACCTACAGCTTCAAATCCAAGGCTCAGGAAGCACCTCCCACACACAGCCTAATTGCTTGACTCAGAAGGGCATCCAGGACCGCCAGAATTAGGGGCAGAATTTAGCAAATAGAATGCTCATGATATTCATCAAGCAGGGACAGTGACTCAAGAATTCTGTTTTCCCTAAGGACCCTTCAAATTGGGAATAATCCTCTGGCACCGGCAATGTTTTGTTCCCTGTAAAACACAGGTTGCCACAAGACAGAAACAAACCAGTTTTTCCATCCCCCAGCCTGAAGCGGAGCTGAGGATTTGTGCCCTACAGACTCCAGCCTTCCCCAGGGCTGGACCCCTGAGCTCCCACAGGGATTTCCAAAAGGAAGGCACAGCACTTGCCTTGGGAGCGCTGGGAAGTGTCCAAGCTGGGCTCCTTGTTCCATGCAGCTGCTCGGTTCCCCATGGCCAGGGGCTCAGCCACCCACTTCCTCGCTAACAGCCAGAGGAGCAACGAAAAACAGAAAAGAAAAGACAAAAAGCACGGGGAAAAAATAAACTGAGAAAAGGAGCAGGGGAAGGCTCAAAGGGAGGAAAGGAGAAAGGCGACAGTGAACGCGTGCACATGAAATAGCTGTTGATCTCCCAGCAGAAATAGATTCGACACTTTGGGGTCTTCTGGTGGTACAACAAGGCAGATTTGAGGGTTTTTCAGCTCTTTGGACACCCCAGAAGCAATGGTTTGAATTATAAAGGCAGAAAAACACCACCACCATCAAAAAGCAGAAATTCCTGTGAATTAAGCCATGATCTTTGTTGGTTCCTAATTTCTGAAAACAGGCCAACAAATAAACAAAACAAAACAAAGAAATAAAAATCCCAAACAAAAAGCAGCTCAAGCTGTGCAATCATGCTACAAATTGCAGAGTCAGGTTGTGAAACAGAATCCTCTGGGGTAGTTCCCCATTTGCACGTACACATTAAAGCCTCTACAGCCATGCAGCTCCAAAGAACCCTCTCCCTGCCCACTTCCAGCTGGCTCCCTTGCACAGAGAATCTGCTCTGTGATGCTTTCCCAGCTCTGAACCATCTGTATCTGCTGTAATCCCTACCACTCCCGTTTATCTATTCAATAAATAACACACATTTTCTGCCATCTAACAAAGACTTCAGACCGCTCCGCTTAGAATTTCTCACAGTAGGAATCGCTCTCCCGACCCGCGTCAGCAGCAGCAGCAACCCTCTTTCCAAGGGGATGGGATGAAAGGGGTTGTTTTTAATGCATTTTACCTGGAATGAATTGCATCAAAGAGCAGAGGAAATGCAGCAGATGAGCGAGCAGGAGGTTGGCGGCGGACAAAAGGATTTGGGCTAACATATTCCGGCGGGCAGAAGGCATCGGCTCGGAGTGGCCGGGCAGAGCTAGCGGTGCCAGGGCAGGGAGCAGCAGGCAGGGATGGTCGGGAGGTGAGCGCTGCCTCGCATCATCCTTTCACAATAAGAGCCGTGCCCGCAGCAGCGCGGGCCGGGGCGCGTCCTGCCGCCGGCGCTGCGCTCAGCGGCCCCAAACGCGCTCTGCACCTGGGCCAGGTGAGCCGCGACAGCCAGGGCATTGCCGTGACAGCCAGGGCACTGCCACGACTGCCAGGGCACTGCCGTGACAGCCAGGGCACTGCCGCAACTACCTGGGCACTGCCGCGCCTGCCAGGGCATTGCCGCAACTACCTGGGCACTGCCGCGCCTGCCTGAGCATTGCCGCAACTACCTGGGCATTGCCGCGCCTGCCAGGGCACTGCCGCAACTACCTGGGCACTGCCGCGCCTGCCTGGGCATTGCCGCAACTACCTGGGCATTGCCGCGCCTGCCAGGGCACTGCCGCAACTACCTGGGCACTGCCGCGCCTGCCTGGGCATTGCCGCGCCTGGGAAAATCTGCTCGAGGTGTAGCCGGGGAGACGGGAAGACAGGGAAGAATGGCATGTGGATCTGTGTATCAGAGCAGCCGGGCTCCCAGGTAATTCCTTCAGAAATTCTCGTCTTGAAATTAGCTCAGTTTGCCTTCTTGTTCACGTCCCGAAAATACTTGGGATACAAAATGCTTTTGTTTCTAAACCTGAGTAGCCATTTTGCACCGTACTGAACCTCCAGGTTTCAGGAATATTGGTTGCCACGCCAGATTCCCCCACCAAATCCAGCAGAATGGGCCGTGCTCTGCTGTTCCCAGCTGAGCCGGCCCTAGGACAGACCCTTTCCCTCGGGATGCCAGGAGGAAGCTGCCAGCGCTTTGGAAATGTGATGAAACATTTATTTCACGTCATTATGAAGCTCTTAAAAGCTGCCCTGTGCCTGGAGAGGGAGCAGGGCAGCAGGCACAGCACTCCAGGGACCCCATTCCACAGACAGATTAATTCTCATCCTAAATCTGCTGCAAATTAATCTGATTTCTTCCTGTCCTTCCTGCAAGACCCAACGAACCCTTGACTGCTGTATTTTCTATAACTCATAATGCCCTCCCTTAAATTGTGCTTTCTCTCAACAAACCCAACTGCTTCAACCTTTTCCCCCAGATCACGTTTTCTCAGCTCTTTATTACTTCTGGTTTCAGAAATCTTGATTTCCCCTCGACCCTTAATCTTCTTGAGGTTACAATCAATTTTTAATGTACATTATTGATGCATTTGTGACTTCTAGTTTGCCGCTCTTTTAAAAATAGACTGTATTCTCTAAAGTCCTGCTTCTAAATCATTTGGGATAAGCAAAGCTGGAAGCAGATCACTATGCAATACCACATAGGCTGATCCAGCAGAAAAAAAAGAGTATTAATCGACTTTTTAACTCATTTGTTTGTCCCTACTTACTGATTGCTCGTTTTATGTAATATCACACAGGATGGTGTCAATGAGCTTACACCAAGCTGTACCCACTGGTAATTTTTCCAAATTAAGCCAGCTCTTCTGATAAAGGCTTTTTTTTTTTAATGTATTGTTATCCAAGTCATAGCTAAGAAATTTTCTCCAGACTCTCTCCAGGATGGGATTTAGGCTCACTGAGCTATGGATCTTTGCCCCCTCCTTTTTCTTCTGGCTGTTCCCCCTGATGATGCAGAACACCCACTGTGTTCTTTTCCAGTGCCACTTTCAAAGACAATTCAAAGGTCAAACAGTCTACCATTAACAAAACTTGAGTTCTGCATAGAATATCCTGAGCCTAAAATACCTCTGTTACCTACTAGATTTGGTCTTTTTCTATTCTGACCCACACTTATGCTAAAAGGCAGTTTCATTTTAAGCGAACAGTCAAAATCAGCCTTTTCTCAGGGAAAAATTCTCACCACTGATTATCTAAACTCTCTGCATTATCTGCTATTTCCCATTTTTAGCTTTTAGATAATAGAAGAGCAATGAGAGGAACTGAGTTTTTCATCACTTACACTTTCCAGCCTGTGGAGGAATTCACAGCAAGCTCAGAAATGTAAAGACTCAGTGTCAAGATCCCCTTGACTCCAAGAGGGTTGAAACTTCATCTAAAGTGCTTCCAGGTTTAAAAAAAAAATCCATTTATATTCTGTTACTGATCTGTCATCTTAGACATTCTTGTTAATTTACAGGCTGGAGCTTAAACAAGGAAGGGAGAAGCTTAAAAGAAAACGTAGTTATTGGCTGAGCTTTGCTGATCAGATTTGGCAGCTTTAAAGCCAATTAATTTTCTGTCCAAACCTCCTGCAGTAAAACTGGAAAGCGGATAGGGATGGCACCGGTGCCAGATGGGTTTCAGGAGGAGCTCACTCCTCAAGGAGAGCATGACTGAGCCTGTAGTGTCAGATCAGAAGAGAAAATTTGTTTTGTTTCTCCCAATAAACACTGAAGTCCATGAGAGAGGCAATCAGCAGCATTATTTGTGGGGTGGATGAGTTGTAGACAAATGGGAAACTAGTAAAATTTTGTTCCTTAATGTTTTAGAAGGAAAACTGTATGTAATGAGTGTGTCCATATATTAAGTGGAACACAAGCTCTTAACAAGATATTAAGTGGAACGCTAAAGACCAGCCAACAGAAAAGTGCTCCATATTTCTGGCCAGCACAATAATTATGGGAAGCTCTCTTTAAACAGGGAGAGATAAATGTATGATTAATGTATTTCCATTGCTGAAATATTATTTAACTTCACAAGAGGAGAGGCTGCTTTATTTTCAGTGGGTGTTTTAAACATTCTGAACTTACCCTTTAAAGCCACAACTTTATGAAAGTACGTATTTTATTCATTTTACTTAGTTTATTTATATATATATATCCTCACCTATATTTGTGCAGCAAAACCAGAAGCTTTGTTGCTCTTAGTAATTTAAAAAATTTAGTAACTACACTGTTCATAAGCTCACCTGGGTTACTGTGGCCATACTCACTGGCTTTACTTTCAATATTTCCTCAGATTTTAAATTTCCCTTATTACCCCTGAGATCCCACTCTATTAAATGTTATTAAACGGAATGACAACCAACTGTATAAGAAATCACTGTAGAAAAACATGAGTCATTATTCTGAAGATATATCTTGGATTGAACTGCACTAAGCAGTCCTTAATTGTTCTAAAGTGGAGTTTTACTAATTTTTGTTGGATTTTATGACGTTTTTAAATAGAGCAAACTGCTGCAACAGGAACACTTGATCCCCTAAGAGAAAAACTTATACAGTTAGTGTATCCCAAAATCTAAGTTCTAGTGCTTAATAATAGTTGGATATATTTGCCATACAAACTAAATCTAGATGATCCAAATCCAGATGATGTAAAAAGGCTGCACGATTTCCCCAAGCACAAACAGCTAAAATGCAGGTAACAGGCAGATATTCCTCAGTAAATAAATTTGTGTAACTCTTCTTTAAAGCCTTGCATAAATAACTGTGGGCGAATGTCTGAGTTCAGACCCTTGGCAGACGTCATTTTGAAACTCTGGGTTGTGTCATCACTACAGATGAGCGTGGATTTTTGAAACACCCAGCACAATACTTTAGAAAATGTCACTTCCTAAATCTTTTCTTCCACATTTCTCTGTATAAACAGTATTACCAAGAGTGAGAATATCAGGGAAAAAATAGGAGACTGCTAAATATGATGCAAACCAGTGGTGAGACTTTGGACAGCCTTTAGATGCTAAAGATGCAGATAGGCACCTTATGGGATTTTCCAAAATTCCTAAGTGTGTAAGGCGCTTACACCATGCTTAGGCACTTTGAAAATCCTGCTAAGGACATATCTGCATCTTTAGGTATCTAAATCTCACCCTACATGTCCAGTTCCTCTCATTCTTTGGTTTAAATCATGTCGCTGTGACACGTAGCACATTTGGCTTTGAGCTGAGGCAAGGGGGAAAGGAGGGTGGATTAGGTCTGAGAGGATTTAAAGAGGAAATCACTGCATACTACTGGGGTAAAGATGTAAATATATCTTATTCCAGTACTTTTCTTTATTATGTAAGCCCCACACTTCGTACAAGTGATCCTTTGTACATTCCATGTATCATTTTTTTTTTACAGAGTCAAATTATAAGAAAGAAAAAGGGCTCAGTGTTCTCAAAGTGAGTATCAGCAAACAACTCACATAGCCAAATAACAAAAGAACAGAACACTGTAATTCCAGATCATGTTATCTGTTTATTTATTGACATCAACAAAGCTCTGATTATGTTTTATATCAGCAGGCCTTGAAGTGTAACACATGTACCAGTATTACAATGAGTTTTAAATTAAGACTTTATGCTTTCTCAAAGTTCTTTATAGAACTCTCTTATTTCTAAGCTGATCTTTTCAACCTGTTTACATTCTGCGGCACAATGGGAATAACATTGCAAGTATATTCTACTAAGATTTTAGCACAAAAACATTTTTTAAAGTAGAAAAGAAAAAAAAAACCCAACAAATCATAACCAGGAAATGGTTTACATTCAATCATCTGAGGTCATTTTCCACTTACATCATAAAATTCTGTTTCACAGAAATGTTTTTTACTATGTTAAATGGGTTAACCAGTAAAAACCAGATGGCTTAATGTCTTAATCCCTTGAGTCACAGGATTTAAAACAGATATTCAGATTTGTTTTTACTACCACTACACTATGTATTGAAACACTAAGTAGCCGCTTAACTTGTTGGAAGTTTCCTGAACTGACAGAAATATTTATACAAGAAACAGACATCACAACACTCATCACAGTTTGTTTGAATACACAAACACAACTTTGGTTCTGCATTTCTGCCATAAACTCCATTTAACTTTGCAGAGTACTGGCAATGACAGTGACTCTCTTTTTCAGCCTCTCCCTTTTCTGCTCTAAGTGGTTTTCTATGGCCCTGGCTTGTGTTAAGGTCTCATCAAGTTCCTGGACATAAGAAGAGTCCACTGCTGCTCTTGCACTAAAGCGAAGAGATCTGTAGTTAAAATAAATGCTAATGCCATTGACTTTCTCACTACTTTTATGTTTTTCTTAAAAATAGATTTTCTATGAATACCCGATTTCTGACCAAATTAATTCTGTTGTAACATAAAACAGCATTTTTCTTTCAAGATCTGTGTTTGACAGTTTTCAGTGCTAATTTCCCTAAACTGCAGCCACCCATCCATCTTATCTAGACAATTAAAAAATTCCTGTGCGAATAGAACAAAGTTTAACTTGCCTTATAATGTCAGCATATTTTGATAACAAGCTATTAATTTCTTTGCCCATCTCTGTTGAGAGAGAAAAAAAAAAATTATTTAAGCATTTGGATGAATCTCAACATCAAATTAGGTCATTCCATACTTACTTTCAGTAAATTTAATACATCACCATGTAAAACCTTTTCCAGTGGTTCAGTGTTGGAAAGGGACTGCGAGTCCTCAGAAGGAGCCAAATCTGTTTTGTCAGAGAACTGAGGAATTTCTGAAGCTTCATTCTAACAACAGAGCACATTAGAAAAACACAGGTTCTAGGACTTAAAACAAGCTTAGCACAGAGTTTAGCTGAGTGAAAGAAGAGGCTTAAAAAGATCTTGAGGGTGTTTTTGGAGAAGATGCAAGTGGCATTTGGGTTCACAGCCTCATGAGCGTCTTGGGAAGTGGGTGGAAAGTACCAGATTGAGATCTCTGTATATACACCCACATTTTTATTTATATATACACACACATTTATATAGATATACTGATTCATGTAGTGTTTATACCAGTAAAAGCTGGTGTACTTCAGAAGCTTGCTCTCAAGAAGTTCTACATAAATATGTCCCAGTGCTTACCAATTTTGTTGGGCTTCAAGCCCTCAGAGAAACTGCGGTTTCCCCACACGAAAAAGTCATTTGTGTTCCCCCAAACCTCCCTAAAGTGCCGTGGATCTCTGTGCCTTCAGTCCAGAAGAGGACATGGGAAGGGAGGTCCTCCCTCACACAGCACCGCTCACCTCCGTCTTTTTGCGTCTATTTCTATTTTTATCCGCTTTTTGCGCGTCGCTCGCCATGGCTGCCTCACGAAAAGCACGCGGTGTTTGCTGAGCGGTCACGCTGGGGAGGATGTTTAAATAAAAACGTGTAAAACCTGTAATTTGTTCCTCCGCAAGGGCGTTCTCCTCGCGGCGCAGGCAGCACCTCAGACGGGCTGGACACGGCGGGGGAACGGCGGGGAGTCCCGGGCCAGCCTAAAGGCTCATCCGAGGGGATTTATCCCTTTCTGATCTCCCCAGACGCTGAGAGCACCGAGGTCTGCAGGAGAGACCCCGACCCCGCGGTTTCCCCTCAGGCGGGCGGGCGGGCCCGGGGCGGGCAATGGCCGTGAGGGGCTGCGACTGTGGGGACAAGGGAAAAGGGACAAGGAAAAAAGGACGAGGGAAAAGGGACAAGGGAAAAGGGACAAGGAAAAAAGGACGAGGGAAAAGGGACAAGGGACGAGAAACAAGGGACACCCGCTCCCCTCAGGGCTGGCAGCACCCCCTGAGCCCTGCCCGAGATCGGTGGCAGCACCAGGACCGGCCCCCGGTGCCCCCTGAGGGCCGAGGGAGCGGCTCCGGTCCGGGCGGTTCTGTTAAAGCTTTAAACAGTTCCTCAAACCTTTCCCGTCAATTTCACTTTCTAAGCGAAATCCTTGGAATTTCACGCTCCACCTCAAAATACGAGCCATAAATAAGTGCAATCTGAGAGAGCAGGCGCTAAAATGAGTAACAGCCCTAAAATGAGTAACATCACCAAAATGAGTAACATCACCAAAATGCTCAACTACCAAGACCTTTTTTTCCTTTCTCTCTCTAAAGAATGGAGAATAAAATGGTATTTTCCTGAGGCTGTGTTTCACTTCTGTAGGTAAAAATGGTATTTGGTTTCACCAAGAAGCGACTGAGTCACCCCTCGGCTCCTTTGCAAGAGAAACGAACAGGGCACAACAATTCAGGAGAGAACTTTCAGCATCCAAAGAGATTAAACACCATTTCAAGGTACTGCTTTCCTAAATCCTGGCATTGTCCCCTACGGTGAAATAAGTAATTGCAAGATCTGAAGTTATGTTAATGTTGTGCTACGTTATGTTAAGGATTCATGTTAGGATATGTTATTTTATTGTATGTGATTTATGTTAGGGTATGTGATGTATGTTAGGGTATATAAATCTTGTCACTGGTCTGGTTTAGTTTCTTTTTTTCCCCCTTTTATCTTTATTTTTTTGTTTTTAAGAGTAGAAGGGATCTTAATCTCATGTCTATTATCCGAATGGACTCTGAAATTTAAAACCTCAGCATGAGAAATCAAACTGCTGAAAGAACAAGAACTAAATACTTCCCCAAAATAGAAACAACTTTTAATAAGCTGCCATGGCCCGCTTCATTTAGTTCTCAAATATTTATTTTATAGATATTTATGTTATTAGCAATATAATTTAAACATTAAGAAACAGATATGACAGAATATGTTAGGAAAATGTTCTTAAGGTGTTTACTTAATTGGGTCACTATTAGTAGGTTAAGATATTTTTATTAACAGACCACCTGAATTAGAACAAATTAAACATCTGAATTTTCATTTCCATTATCTTACGGAGATGCTAGTCTATGGATAAAGCTCAGACTAAAAATAACATTAAAAGAAAATTATCCAAGGGGTGAGAGTTTACTCTTACTGGAGTTCCAGTTCCTTTAAAATCGGAGCAAAGTTATCTAAGCCATTACTCTAAAAGCAGTTGCAGTTCCTTTGAGATTGAAGATACTAAATTCCAGGAGAAATGAAAATTTAACCTCTAGCACAAAAGCTATTGTATGTGTTAAGAGTCTGGTCCAGAAAAATGCAAATATATGCACAAAAGAGAAGGAAATGCCTTTTTTTCAATGTGTTCAATGAACTAATTGAATCTTAAGGCTCTCAAAAGGCTGACATGAAAGACCAAGTCCTCCTTCCTGTTAGTTTTTGTATGGAATAGGCCAAAAATATTCGTGCCAACAGCTAATACAAAATAAATAATGATCTGAATGTATATTTACGCTTAAATGATAAATTATTCGTACAGCATTAATTTTTTTTAAAGAATTTTTTCTTGGCAGTGAAATGCAAAGAATCTGGGAACAAGAATCACCCAGATGGGGAACTCTCCTGAACAAAGCTCTGGTGCCCAAATTAAAAGATTTTAGAAGTCAGTTGGAGTGATGAAAAGAGTTGTGAATATTATTTTGAAGCTGAAGAAATTTATTCAGAGGTAAAAACTTAAAAGGCTGAAGCTGATTATTTGAGCTGGAAAAGACCAAGAGGCATTTTGGTCCTGCTTGCAGGAGGAACTATTTGTTACAAAATGGATACTGGGAAAATACATAGAAATGGGTGGCCAGGAACAGAAGTCAGCTCAATTTAGAAAGCTACAAATATATTTTTTATGTCCTGCTGGAATTCAGTCAGCGAGTCTATAAATAGGGATATATATTCTTATCTGAAAACATGTTACAAAAACTGTGTTTTTCTTTGTTTGTTGGAAACAGGAGGGCTTAGTCTGCTGCTGAATTCTTCTGCTTTTTAGGTTTCTTTTGAATCGATTTTGTTAGTTTCTTTCAAAAACTTTAAAGCAAGCAGCTAAATTTCTGTAGCACACCCA